>NC_083876.1:6060606-6363636 GCF_032452875.1 Bos javanicus | reverse complement strand
AAAGTTTATTTTATTTAATTTTTAATATAAATTTATTTATTTTAATTGGAGGTTAATTACTTTACAATATTGTACTGGTTTTGCCATACATCAACATGAATCCACCACAGGTATACACGTGTTCCCCATCCTGAAACTCCCTCTCTCCTCCCTCCCCGTACCATCCCTCTGGGTTGTCCCAGTGCACCAGCAGAGCTAACTTTTCTAAACCTAATTTCTCTAACTGTTCTATCCGTCTATTTATCCATATGGGCTTCCCTGGTGGCTCAGATGGTAAAGCATCTGCCTACAACACAGGGGACCTGGGTTCAGTCCCTGGGTCAGGAAGATCCCCTGGAGAAGGGAATGGCAACCCACTCCAGTACTCTTGCCTGGAAAATTCCATGGATGGAAGGAGCCTGGTAGGCTACAGTCCATGGTGTCGCAAAAAATCGGACACGACTGAGCAACTTCACATTTACGTATACTTATCTATGTTATTTGATTTCTTTATTTCTATAACTCTAAATACTTGTTAATATTTAATATATAATTTTGTTTGTATGTGCTTCCAGGCTGCCTTTTTATAATGGGATGAAACCTCAGTTTTATATAATTATCTGGTGTCATCTTTTTAAATTAGTAAATGAAATCATGAATAAATTAAATATGCTGAGTATTTTTTAAATAATAAATTTATTTATTTTAATTGGAGGTTAATTACTTTACAATATTGTATTGGTTTTGTCATACATCAACATGAATCCCCCACAGGTATACACGTGTTCCCCATCCCGAAACCCCCTCCCACCTCCCTCCCCGTACCATCCCTCCGGATCTTATGCTGAGTATTTTAAGCATGATATTCAACTTTAAATTTTAGATTTCTCAGTTGTAAAATGTGAATAACAGTACTCTATGTTTGAGGATATATTATGGTTAAAAGTAGTAATGAGTGCAGAATACTTGCCGCATCTTCTGTTAACTATCCTAGGAGATAAGCATCCAAAACCAAATTTTCTCTGTAGAAACTAGAGACATCTTGAATTTTATCACATCTTCATAGGCATGATCATGTAAAGGCACTAATAATTTGCCTTATCTTAAAATATCTGTACGTACTTAAATAACAACAAATGAAATAAATAAGATTTTTAAAAACTAAAGTAAAAAACAAAGGAGTCATTTAAATATAAGATACTTTGAGATCTTGAAGGTCTATATTAGCATTTTTCTGAATTGCCTCAGTTAATGTCACAATAGCCCCTGGAATAATAGGTTACTTGTCCCACAGTATTTACTAAAGGAAAGAATTATTCAGGCCTGATGATTTACCCACAGAAATATTCCACAGAAAAGAGATGAGTTCTGTACCAATTTTAAGCTGTCAACATCTGAAAGAGTGTTGCCCAAAGGAAAGCACAAAAGCTTAACACCTGAAAATTCTCTAAGTTTTCCTGTTTTTAATTAAAGTAATAGCAATGGTGATGTGTAAATTTTCCTCACAATGATTTTTTAACTTCAGTTTTAAGTAAAAGAATACCAAGTAGACAAGAGTCAGGACATGTTCTTTAAAGGGGTATCTAAATAGGTCAATCATTTATTCAGATGAGAATTATGAAAAGAGGAACTAACGTGTTCATAGTAACTCTGGCCTTGAGGATTAGATTGAAGAACAAAACAGACAGATCACACGTTGTCATGGAGATTAGAGTGTTACAGGAAATACTGGCATTAAACCAAATGGCAAAAAATATAAAGATGAATATAGATTTAAAAGCATTATAGGCTAGGGAGAGACAATAGTAACATTTAGATTCCACCAGGAAAAAAAAAAAAAAAGGCAATCCTGCAGAATTTAGTTTAAATTGTAATGAGATCAGCTTTCTTTGAAGGAGTGAAATTTGAGCCAAGTGAAAGCTACCATTCAGTCATGACAGACTCTTTGTGACTCCATTGACTGTAGCCCACAGGCTCCTCTGTCCATGGGATTTTCCAGGCAAGAATAATGGAGTGGGTAGCCATTCCCTTCCCCAGGGGATCTTACTAACCCAGGGCTCAAACTCTGGTCTCCTCCATTGCAGCCATCTGAGCCACCAGGGAAGCCCTTGAACTTTGGGTAAAGACATACAGATTTGGTTGGAGACAGCCAGGAAATGTGAGGGAGCTTTGAGAATGAACTTATGTTCAAAAGAAACAAGATACACATGCTCCTGACAGAAGACCTAATCAGACATATTTGACTGAGAAACTGATCTGAAGTGGGGAGTAGACAAGGACCAGGCTTTTTAACGTGCTAATGTTTTTTCTTTAGAAATCTATCAATTCATTAGGTTAGAGGTGAATTTGCTTCTACTAGGGTAGAGAGGGCAATGGCACCCCACACCAGTACTCTTGCCTGGAAAATCCCATGGACGGAGGAGCCTGGTAGGCTGCAGTCCATGGGGTCGCTGAGGGTCGGACAAGACTGGGCGACTTCACTTTCACTTTTCACTTTCATGCACTGGAGAAGGAAATGGCAACCCACTCCAGTGTTCTTGCCTGGAGAATCCCAGGGACGGGGGAGTCTGGTGGGCTGCCATCTATGGGGTTGCATAGAGTCGGACACAACTGAAGTGACTTAGCAGGGTAGTCATCCAAGAGATAGAATTGTATGGACTAGAGATTTAGAGTTGGCAATGGCAGAATGTGAAGAATGAGAAAAATGAATCAAAAAGCATTTAAATGTATTTACTTGGAAATATGCATAGTGGAGACTCTTGTGGGTATCTATGAGACCACCTCTCCTCTATAAACATAATCCAAGACTCTAATTTGAATCAAGAACCAATATCATTGCAGCTTTTCCAACAGACCTTAATAGTAATAATAATAATATATAATTGTTTGCATGTTATATTGGACTATAGGTCCTGCTTCTTAGCCATTGTCTCACTTATCCTTTAAAACAGTACTTTGGAAGAATTATCATTATTTCCACAAGTTTATGGTGGAGAGTAGATCTTAGAGAGGTCACTTAACTTGTTAATGTGGCTGAATCTTCACCCTAAACCATGCTTGTCTGATTCAAAAGCCACTATGACACTAGCTTTCAATGCTAAATCAACATATATGTCACCTAAGGTGCTAGATAAAATACATATTCTGAGATCTCAAACTCAGTTTTCTGATTCTATATTCTATATTCTATTCTATATTCTATATTCTATTCTGAGTTTGGGTCTAGGATTTTTTTTGCTTTTAATATACACACCAATGGAGAAGGAAATGGCAACCCACTCCAGTACTCTTGCCTAGAGAATTCTGTGAACATAGGAGCTTGGTGGGCTGCTGTCCATGGGGTCACACAGAGTCGGACACGACTGAAGCAACTTAGCAGCAGTATACACACCAAAAGGAATCTGATGAAGACCATATTTTCATAACAGATATTCGGGGAACAAGTGGGCATATAAGGTAAAGCATTGCAAGCCTACATTTCTGTAACACTCTAAATTCGAATTAGAAAGCTGCTTGCATTTTACCTTGTTTTAGGAAACTACTCCAGCCTGTAAAACTTGTCTTCCAATGCTGTAATCTGTAGAAGTATATTAGTGTCCAGGCATCTAGGAAGTACAGAGGTAAAAGTTTCAATGTTCAGGTTACTCTCATTGATTTTCTTAGAGGATATTTTGTCTCCTGAGAGAGCAAGTTTAAAAGCAATGGGAAGAAGGAAAAGTGGATTCATCACTGTGTTAGAAAGAATACCTTTCAAATAATCAATAGTTACATGGAGTAGACACAGAATATAAATTCTGTCTTGTATTACTGTTACCACATTCTTTTGCTCTTTGATGTACCTTCATTCTCACATCCAGAGGTTGTCTGTGCTGTAAACTGGGATAGAATCTAGAGGTATTATAGTGTACATTCATGTCAACAGCTTCTCAATTAGATGAAGCTTTCTATTTATTTGACACATTGGTAATATAAATTGTTGCAAGTAATAATAAATGATGTATAAAGTGTTTTTGCTCTGAAAAAATGCAATCAATAATATTCCAGAATATTGCTTTCTCAGATGACAAGCCAATTCTTATTTTGTGCTTGAATTCAAGAACTCAATCATCATTTTAAACCACTAATACATTCTAGAAGTACAGGGCAAGAAGACAGGATAAGAAGAGAGGACAAGAAGACAGGATTTAGAAAGAAGACAGCTTTCAAAAACATTAATGTTTAAGCAAAATTTTTCAATATCTGAGCTTGTTCAAACTCATGCATGTGATTTTTTTCTACTTTCTATCATCATATGATAGCAAAGGAATACTACTACTACTACAAATAATACAATTAAAAATAATAATGGTAATATTCATGCATATATTCCTACAGCCATCAGTTATCTTCCTGAGAATGGAAACAGTACACAATGATGAAAAAAAAAAGGAATACTGCATTAGTATAAATTTTAAAACACTCAATTTCAAAGAAATAATTGTGAAATTAAATAAGATTCAACTGGGCAATTGTTACCAGAAAGTAAGACCTGTCCTCTTTGAAAGACTACAAAGACACTGATAACTGTAGATAACTGTTATCAGGATATAGAGGATGACCATAGAAACACAGTCACCAAAGGGGTTAAGATAAATGTGAATTTATCCATTCACTTATTTTAGAGTTGAGGCCTATGGTGATGATTGGGAGGCCTAACCTATCTCTGCTCTCTGAATCATTCACCCATGTACATATTTTCTGTTTGTTAGGTTTTCTAAGCAAAATATTAACCCCAATGTAGTCCTCACTGAGAAATAATTTTGACATGAATACAAGCATTTTGAAATGAGCATCTGACTCAGAAAATTTAAAAAAAAAATGGGGAAATTAATTTAACTAACATAAAAGCATTATAAAAGACTTCCCTGGTGACTCAGAAGGTAAAGAATCTGCCTGCAATACAGGAGATCCAAGTTCAATATTTGGATTGGGAAGATCCCCTTGAGAAGGGAATGGCTACCCGCTCTGGTATTCTTGCCTGGAGACTTCCATGCACATAGGAGCCTGATGGGCTGTAGTCCATAGGGTCACAAAGAGTCGGACACGACTGAGTGACTTTCACTTCTTTTTTTTTTTTCCAAAAGCATTATAAAAGCACTAAGAACATGACAACAACTTTATGGCAATTTTACTAAAGAAAAAAAAAAAAAAAAGTAACTCACTCTAGAGTAAATTCTAATGCCTTTTAGAATGTCCCTGACATTATTCCTCTCTTTGGACTTCATCAAAATTATTAATAATGAAAATTAAGCAAACTCTATAACATTATATGAGTGTGTAATAATTTTATTTATTTATATTCAGAAATAGTTTGGCGCCTACTACCATTTTGATGTATAATTATCAAGGCAGCTCAATCATATACATCAGTCGAAATGGGCAAAGACATTGCAACCTATAGGCCAATGAGTGCAGTGCAGTTCAGTTCAGTCATTCAGTCATGTCTGACTTTTGCATCCCTATTGACTATAGCACACCAGGCTTCCCTGTCCATCACCAACTCCTGGAGCTTGCTCAAACTCAGGTCCCTCAAGTCAGTGATGCCATTCAACCATCTCATACTCTGTCATACTCTGTTGTCCCCTTCTCCTCCAGCCTTCAATTTTCCCAACATTAGCGTCTTTTCTGAGTAGTATGGGAACTTCAGCTTCAGGATCAGTTCTTCCATTGAACAGTCAGGACTGATTTCCTTTAGGGTTGACTTATTTGACCTCCTTGCAGTCCAAGGGAATCTCAAGAGTCTTCTCCAACACCACAGTTCAAAAACATCAATTCTTCAGTTCTCAACTTTCTTTCTTTATAGTGCAACTCTCACATCCATCCATGACCACTGGAGAAAACCATAGCTTTGACTAGATGGACCTTTGTTGGCAAAGTAATGTCTCTGCTTTTTAATATGCTGTCTAGGTCGGTCACAGCTTTTCTTCCAAGGAGCAAGCATCTTTTAATTTCATGTCTGCAAGTCACCATCTGCCATGATTTTTGAGCCCCAAAAAAGAAAGTCTCTCAATGTTTCCATTGTTTCCCCATCTATTTTCCATGAAGTGAAGGACTGGATGACATGATCTTAGTTTTTTGAATGTTGAGTTTTTTGTTTTTTCGTGTTTTTTTGCTGGAGAAGACGCTCTATTATATTAGTATTATATTAGTATTATTTTAGCTAATTTATTTTTATGAAGACTATTTGCTTTACAGAATTTTGTTGTTTCTGTCAAACCTCAGTATGAATCAGGCATAGGTATACATATATCCCCTCCCTTTTGAACCTCCCCATCTGACCCCTCTAGGTTGATACAGAGCCTCTGTTTGAGTTTCCTGAGCCATATATCAAATTCCCATTGGCTTTCTATTCTACATATGGTAGTGTATGTTTCCCTGTTACTCTTTCCATACATCTCACCTTCTTCTCCCCTCTCCCCATGGCCATAAGTGTATTCTTTATGTCTGTTTCTCTATTGCTACTACTGTTACTGCTACTGCTAAGTCGCTTCAGTCGTGTCCGACTCCGTGTGACCCAATGGATGGCAGCCCACCAGGCTCCCCGTCCCTGGGATTCTCCAGGGAAGAACACTGGAGTGGGTTGCCATTTCCTTCTCCAATGCATGAAAGTGAAAAGTGAAAGTGAAGTCGCTCAGTCGTGTCCGACTCTTTGCGACCCCATGGATTGCAGCCTACAAGGCTCCTCTGTCCATGTGATTTTCCAGGCAAGAGTACTGGAGTGGGGTGTCATTGCCTTCTCCGTAAATAGCACCTATTGCTACCCTGTAAATAAATTCTTCAGTATCATTGTTATAGATTCCATATACATGCTTTAAAATATGATATTTCTCTTTCTCTTTCTGACTTACTTCACTCTGCATAATAGGTTCTAGGTTCATCCACCTCATCAGAACTAACTCAAATGCATTCCTTTTTATGGATGAGTAATATTCCATTGTGTATATGTACCACTACCTCTTTATCCATTCATCTATTGAAAACATCTAGGTTGCTTCCACATTCTAACTATTATAAATAGTGTTTCAGTGAACAGTCGGATACATGTGTGTCTTTCAATTTTGGTTTCCTCAGGGTATATGCCTAGGAGTGGGATTGCTGGATCATATGGTAGTATTATTCCTACTTTTTAAGGAATCTCCATACTGTCTTCCATAGTGACTGGGTTAATTTACATTCCCACCAACAGTGCAAGAGTGTTCCCTTTTCTCCACACCCTCACCAAATTTTATTGTTTGTAGACTTTTTGATGATGGCCATTCGGAATGGTGTGGGGTGATATCTCATTGGTGTTTTGATTTGCATTTCTCTAATAATGAGCAATGTTGATGATTTTCTCATGTGTTTGTTAGCCATCTGTATGTCTTCTTTGGAGAAATGTTTGTTTAGGTCTTATTTCCAGTTTTTGACAGAGTTGTTTGTTTTTCTGGTATTAAGTTGTATGAGCTGTTTGTATATTTTGGAAACTCATCCTTTGTCAGTTGTTTCATCTGCTATTATTTTCTGCCATTCTGAGAGTTGTCTTTTCAAATTACTTATAGTTCTTTGTTGTGCAAAAGCTCTTAAGTTTAATCAGGTCCCACTTGTTTACTTTTTTATTTCCATTATTCTAGGAGGTGGGTCATAGAGGATCTTGCTTTGATTTATATCATTGAGTGTTCTGCCTATCTTTTCCTCTAAGAGTTTTATAGTTTCTGGTCTTACATTTAGGTCTTTAACCAATTTTGAGTTTATCTTTGCATATAGTGTTAGGAAGTGTTCTAATTTCATTCTTTTACATGTAGCTGTCCAGTTTTCCTAGCACCATTTATTGAAGAAGCTGTCTTTGCCCCATTGTATATTTTTGCCTCTTTTGTCAAAACTAAGGTACACATAGATGCATGGGTTTTTTGCTGGGCTTTCTATCTTATTCCATTGGTTAATATTTCTGTTTTTGTGCCAGTACCATACTGTCTTGATGATTGCAACTTTGTAGTATAATCTGAAGTCAGGAAGGTTGATTCCTCCAGCTCCATTCTTATTTCTCAAAACCACTTTCTCTATTTGGGGTCTTTTGTGTTTCCATATGAATTGTGAAATTTTTTATTCTCATTCTGTGAAAAATGACATTGGTGATTTGATAAGGATCACATTGAATCTGTTGATTCATTTTGTAGAATATTCACTTTCACAATATTGATTCTTCCTACCCAGGAACATGGAATGTCTCTCCATCTGTTTATGTCATCTTTGATTTCTTTCATTAGCATCTTATAATTTTCTGTGTACAGTATTTTTGTCTCTTTAGGTAAGTTTATTCATATATATTTGATTATTTTTGTTGCAATGGTGAATGAGATTGATTCCTTAATTTCTCTTTCTGATGTTTCATTGTTAGTATATAGAAAGGCAAGTGATCTCTGTGTATTGATTTAGTACCCTGCAACATTGCTAAATTCACAGATTAGTTCTAGTCATTTTCTAATACTATCTTTACGGTTTTCTATGTAGAATGTTGAGTTTTAAGCCAAAATTTTCACTCTCTTTCACTTTTATCAAAAGGGTTTTTATTTCTTCTTTGCTGTCTGCCCTAAGGTTGGTGTCATTTGCATTATCTGTGGTTATTGATATTTCTCCCAGCAATATTGATTCCAGCTTGTGCTTCATTGAGCCCAGTATTTTGCATGATGTACTCTGCATATAAGTTAAATAAGCAGGATGACAATATACAGCCTTTTCTTACTCCTTTACACATTTGGAAGCAGCCTGTTATTCAAATGTCCAGTTATATCTATTTCATCTTGATCTGTATACAGATTTCTCAGGAGGCAGGTAAGGTGGTCTGGTATTCCCATTTGAAGAATTTTCCACAGTTTTTTGTGATACACAATTAAAGGCTTTGGGGTAGTCAATAAAGCAGAAGTAGATGTTTTTCTGGAATTATCTTGCTTCTTCGATGATCCAATGGATGATGGCAATTTAATCTTTAGTTCCTCTGCCTTTTCTAAATTCAGCTTGACTATCTGGAATTTCACAGTTTGTATACTATGGACGCCTGGCTTGGAGAATTTTTAGCATTACGTTGCTAGCGTGTCAGTGAGTGACACATGAGTGAAAATGTGTGGTAGCTGAACATTCTTTAGCATGGCCTTTCTTTGGAATTGGAATGAAAAATGACTTTCTTGTCCTGTGGCCACTCCTGAGTTTTCAAAATTCATTCAAAATGCTATCATATTGAGTGCAGCACTTTAACAGAATAACCTTTTAAGATTTAACATAGCCCAGCTGGAATTCCATCACCTCCACTAGCTTTGTTCATAGTTATGCTTCCTAAGGCCCACTTGACTTTGCATTCCAGGATGTTGGGCTCTAGGTGAGCTATCACACCATTGTGGCTATCTGGGTCATAAAGATCTTTCTTGTATAGTTCTTCTGTGTATTCCTGCCACCTCTTCTTAATATCTTCTTCTGTTACTTCTATAGTGTCTCTGTCCTTTATTGTGCCCACCTTTGCATAAATGTTCCCTTGCAATCTTTATATTTCTTGATGAGATCTTTAGTCTTTCCCATTCTATTGTTTTGCTCTATTTCTTTGCATTGATCACTGAAGAAGGCTTTCTTGTTGTTCTTTGCTATTCTTTGGAACTCTACATTCAAATGGATATATCTTTCCTTTTCTCCTTTGCCTTTTGTCTCTCTTCTTTTCTCAGTTATGTGTAAGACCTCTTCAGACAAACATTTTTCCTTTTTGTATTTCTTTTTCTTGTGGATGGTCTTGCTTACTGCCTTCTATACAATGTCATGAACCTTCATCCATAGTTCTTCAGGCCCTCTGTCTCTCAGAGGTAATGTCTTGAATCTATTTGTTACTTCCACTGTATAACCATAAGGGATTTTGGTCATACAAGAATGGTCTAGTGATTTCCCCTACTTTCTTCAATTTAAGTCTAATTTTTGCAATAAAGAGCTTATGGTCTGATCCACAGTCATATTCTGGTCTTATTTTTGCTGACTGTATAGAGCTTCTCCATCTTTGGCTGCAAATAATAGAATCAATCTGATTTCAGTATTAACCTTCCGGTGATGTCCATGTGTAGATCCTTATCTTGAGTTGTTGGAAGAGGGTGTTTGCTATGACCAGTGCATTCTTGTGGCAAAACTCTGTTAGCCTTTGTCTTGTTTCATTTTGTACTCCAAGGCCAAATTTGCCTGTTACTCCTTGTATCTCTTGACTTCCTACTTTTGCACTCCAGTCCCCTATGATGAATATGGCATGTTTTTGGGGTGTTTAGTTCTAGAAGGTCTTGTAGGTCTTCATAGAACCGTTCAGCCTCAGCTTCTTCAGCATACTGGTTAGAGCATAGATCTGGATTACTATGACATCAAATCATTTGCCTTGGAAAGAAAGAGTTATCATTCTGTAGTTTTTGAAATTGCCCCCAAACACAGTATTTTGAGCACTTTTATTGACTATGAGGGCTACTCCATTCTTTCTGAGGATTCTTGCCCACAGTAGTAGATACAGTTGTCATCTGAATTAAATTCACCTATTCCAGTCCATTTTAGTTCATAGATCTATATTTGACAGGAAAAATTTTCAAGAAAACTTCCCTTTGTATGAAACTAGAGGAAGTATTTCTTGAGAGGGATGAAAAGAATACTGTGCCTACCGTCAATTTTGCTATCTAAAAGTCCCATAATGCTGATAAAAGTTCTTGCCTACAAGACAAACACTAGGAATATTGTTATCAGAAGACCAAGATAAACAGGCCAACCTACACATTCAGAAACAGTGCTATAGAACAATTGTCTCTGTCTCAGTTCTGCATGACTATCCTGGAAATTGTCAAGAGCCTTTGAAAGACTCGCTGCAAACACTCCTGGGATATGAAGCACACATTTGTGGACAGTGCCCTTCAACAGAGAATGACACTTGATGTAACCCAAAAACTGGTCTTCCCAGGTGGCACTAGTTGTAGAAACCTCACCTGCCAATGCAGGAGATACAGGAGACATAAGAGATGCTGTTTTGATCCCTGGGTTGTGAAGATCCTCTGGAGGAAGGCATGACAACCCACTCCAGTATTCCTGCCTGGAGAATCCCATGGACAGAGTAACCTGGAGAGCTATCATCACAATAAGTTGGACATGACTGAAGCTACTTAGCTTGCTTGCACAACCCACAAATCTAAATGCAAGCATATCTTGAACTTTTGTACAACTCAGCAGAATTTTAAGATGGGTATGCACTACTTATTGTTGTGGCTCACTTTTCTACGGTTAGGAAAAGTACAAAAAAATCTCCTAACCAGTATGAGTTTAAGAAGGCTAAGCTTGTTAAAAAAAATCTGTTATTATGAGAGAAAAGGTCACTGGTTTTCTAAACACAGAAACTTAGCCCCACCATAAAATTGAATTTATTTTATTAAGTGAATGATGAGCCAAGAATGTTACAGTGTCTTGAAAATCACAACAGCAAGCCATGAATTTATAAAGCTTGGAAGAGCTATCATTCAAGAGGCCCAGGATTATTATACAGTTTGGTAAAGTGCAAATGAATAATAGCAGGCCATGAGCTTATAAATCTTAGAAGAACTTTCATTCAAGAGGTCCAGGATTATTATACAGTTTGGTATTTACAAGTCTGGCAATGAAGTAGGGAGTCTAAGATGGTGGAGTGGAAGGGTGTGTGCTCATCTTCTCCTGTGAGAACTCCAAAACTGCAACTCACTGCTGAACAACTATCCACAGGAGAAAGTTGGATCCCACTAGAAAAGATACCAAGGGCATCTTGGTATCCAGGGGTAAAGGAGAAGTCCCAATAAGATGGTAAGAGGGGCAAAATCACATTTAGAATTAAACTCCATACCCACCAAAGATGCTCAGAAAGCTCAAACAAAACCTTGTGCACACCAGGACCCAGAGACTTCACAGAGACTGAGTCAGACCTGACTTTGAGTGTTTGAATGTCTCCTGCAGAGGCATGGATCAGCAGTAGTCTGCCACTGGCACAGGGGCTCTGGTTTCAGCAGACTTGGGAGACACAGTATGGGTCATAAGTCTTCTTGGAGGAGGTCACCATTAGACCCACCATAGAGCTACTGAGCAGATGACCCACCAAATGGAGAACAATCATACCCAAGAAGTTCTTGCACTGTTTAGAAAGTTCTAGGACCCACAACAGATTTCCCAACCTGGGGATCTGCAAAAATAATAAGAACACCAAGGGACTTTGACTTTGAAGGCCAGAGGATTTGATTACAGAACTTCCACAGGACTGGGAAACAGACTTCTGGAAGCCACAAACAAAATGTTGTATGGACCAATGACTTTTCCTTTTAAATCAGTTAGCACTGATTGAACATTCTTCATGTACCTGGTACTTAACAAACCGATTCCCATACAGTTTAGCATTTCATTCTTAAAATAACCATGGGGATTTTTATTTTATTTTTTCCATTAGTATCCCTTTTTTAATTACTAGGAAGTTAAGATGAAAAGAATAGAGTTGATAGAGTTGTAGAAGGTAGAGATAGTAGGTAACTTCCCTAGGGTCTCATCATCTGGGAAGTCAGGAGACTTCACACAACAGCCTGATTTCAGAGTTTGTAGCCTTAACAAATGGAGAAGGCAACGGCACCCCACTCCAGTGCTCTTGCCTGGAGGATCCCATGGACAGAGGAGCCTGGTGGGCTGCAGTTCATGCGGTCGCTAAGAGTCGGACACGACTGAATGATTCACTGTCACTTTTCACTTTCATGTATTGGAGAGGGAAATGGCAACCCACTCCAGTGTTCTTGCCTGGAGAATCCCAGGGACGGGGGAGCCTGGTGGGCTGCCATCCATTGGGTCGCACAGAGTCGGACACGACTGAAGCGACTTAGCAGCAGCAGCAGCAGCAGCCTTAACAATTACCCTATGCTGTCTCTCATGGAGACTATTTGCCTTGATCCATGGACCTGACATTCCAGGTTCCTATGCAATATTGCTCTTTACAGCATCAGACCTTGCTTCTATCACCAGTCACATCCACAGCTGGGTATTCTTTTTGCTTTGGCTCCATCCCTTCATTCTTTCTGGAGTTATTTCTCCACTAATCTCCAGTAGCATACTGAGCACCTACTGACCTGGGGAGTTTCATTTTCAGTATCCTATCATTTTGCCTTTTCATACTGTTCATGGGGTTCTCAAGGCAAGAATACTGAAGTGGTTTGCCATTCCCTTCTCCAGTGGACCATATTCTGTCAGATCTCTCCACCATGACCTGCCCATCTTGGGTTGCCCCACGGGCATGGCTTAGTTTCATTGAGTTAGACAAGGCTGTGGTCCTAGTGTGATTAGATTGACTAGTTTTCTGTGAGTATGGTTTCAGTGTGTTTTCCCTCTAATGCCCTCTTGCAACACCTACTGTCTTACTTGGGTTTCTCTTACCTTGAGCGTGGGGTATCTCTTCATGGCTGCTCCAACAAAGCGCAGCCATTGCTCCTTACCTTGGACAAGGGATATCTCCTCACCACCGCCCTTCCTGACCCTCAACGTGTGATAGCTCCTCTAGGCCCTCCTGCGCCTGCACAGCCACGGCCCCTTGGATGTGGGGTTGGTCCTCCTGACCACTGCCCCTGGCCTCGGGCATGGGTTGCTCCTCCCGGCCGCCGCCCCTGGCCTTGGGCTTAGGGGCATGGGGTAGATCCTCCTGGTTGCCACCCCGACCTTGGACGAGGGGTATCTCCTCTTGGCCGCTCCTCCCGACCTCGGAGGTGGGGTAGCTCATCTCGGCCGTTCCTGTGCCGTCGCAGTCTGGTACTCTCGGCCACTGCCCCTGACCTCGGACGTGGGGTAACTCCTCTTGGTCACCGCCCTTCGGGCATGGATTCCTCCTGGCTTATGCCCCTGACGGATGTGGGGTGGCTCCTCTCGGCCGCACTTAGCGCACCAGTTGCAGCCGCCTGCGCTTTTAGAACTAACACCCAAAAAAGATGCCCTTTTCATTATAGGGGACCAGCATGCAAAAGTAGGAAGTCAAGAAACACCTGGAGTAACAGACAAATTTGGCCTTGGAATACGGAATGAAGCAGGGCAAAGACTAATAGAGTTTTGCCAAGAAAATGCACTGGTCATAACAAACACCCTCTTCCAACAACACAAGAGAAGACTCTATACATGGACATCACCAGATGGTCAACACCAAAATCAGATTGATTATATTCTTTGCAGCCAAAGATGGAGAAGCTCTATACAGTCAGCAAAAACAAGACCAGGAGCTGACTGTGGCTCAGACCATGAACTCCTTATTGCCAAATTCAGACTTAAATTGAAGAAAGTAGGGAAAACCACTAGACCATTGAGTTATGACTGGGAGTGAGAAATAGATTTAAGGGCCTGGATCTATATAGTGCCTGATGAACTATGGAATGAGGTTCGTGACATTGTACAGGAGACAGGGATCAAGACCATTCCCATGGAAAAGAAATGCGAAAAAGCAAAATGGCTGTCTGGGGAGGCCTTACAAATAGCTGTGAAAAAAGAGAAGCGAAAAGCAAAGGAGAAAAGGAAAGATATAAACATCTGAATGCAGAGTTCCAAAGAATAGCAAGAAGAGATAAGAAAGCCTTCTTCAGCGATCAATGCAAAGAAATAGAGGAAAACAACAGAATGGGAAAGACTAGAGATCTCTTCAAGAAAATCAAAGATATCAAAGGAACATTTCATGCAATGATGGGCTTGATAAAGGACAGAAATGGTATGGACCAACAGAAGCAGAAGCTATTACGAAGAGATGGCAAGAATACACAGAAGAAGTGTACAAAAAAGACCTTCACGACCCAGATAATCACAATGGTGTGGTCACTGACATAGAGCCAGACATCCTGGAATGTGAAGTCAAGTGGGCCTTAGAAAGCATCACTACAAAAAAAGCTAGTGGAGGTGATGGAATTCCAGTTGAGCTATTCCAAATCCTGAAAGATGATGCTGTGAAAGTGTTGCACTCAATATGCCAGCAAATTTGGAAAACTCAGCAGTGGCCATAGGACTGGAAAAAGTCAGTTTTCATTCCAATCCCAAAGAAAGGCAATGCCAAAGAATGCTCAAACTACTGCACAATTGCACTCATCTCACACACTAGTAAAGTAATGCTAAAAATTCTCCAAGCCAGGCTTCAGCAATATGCGAACTGTGAACGTCCAGATGTTCAAGCTGGTTTTAGAAAAGGCAGAGGAACCAGAGATCAAATTGCCAACATCGCTGGGTCATGGAAAAAGCAAGAGAGTTCCAGAAAAAAACATCTATTTCTGCTTTATTGACTATGCCAAAGCCTTTGACTGTGTGGATCACAATAAACTCTGGAAAATTCTGAAAGAGATGGGAATACCAGACCACCTGATCTGCCTCTAAAGAAATGTGTATGCAGATCAGGAAGCAACAGTTAGAACTGGACGTGGAACAACAGACTGGTTCCAAATAGGAAAAGGAGTATGTCAAGGCTGTATATTGTCACCCTGCTTATTTAACTTATGTGCAGAGTACATCATGAGAAACACTGGGCTGGAAGAAACACAAGCTGGAATCAAGATTGCTGGGAGAAATATCAGTAACCTCAGATATGCAGATGACACCACCCTTATGGCAGAAAGTGAAGAGGAACTCAAAACCTCTTGATGAAAGTGAAAGAGCAGAGTGAAAAATTGGCTTAAAGCTCAACATTCAGAAAATGAAGATCATGGCATCTGGTCCCATCACTTCTTGGGAAATAGATGGGGAAACAGTGGAAATAGGGTCAGGCTTTATTTTTCTGGGCTCCAAGATCACTGCAGCCATGAAATTAAAAGATGCTTACTCCTTAGAAGGAAAGTTATGTCCAACCTAGATAGCATATTCAAAAGCAGAGACATTACTTTGTCAACAAAGGTTTGTCTAGTCAAGGCTATGGTTTTTCCTGTGGTCATGTATGGATGTTAGAGTTGGACTGTGAAGAAGGCTGAGCACCGAAGAGTTGATGCTTTTGAACTGTGGTGTTGGAGAAGACTCTTGAGAGTGCCTTGGACTGCAAGGAGATCCAGCCAGTCCACTGAAGGAGATCAGCCCTGGAATTCCTTTGGAAGGAATGATGCTAAAGCTGAAAGTCCAGTACTTTGGCCACCTCATGCAAAGAGTTGACTTATTGGAAAAGACTCTGATTCTGGGAGGGATTGGGGGCAGGAGGAGAAGGGGACGACAGAGGATGAGATGGCTGGATGGCATCACTGACTCGATAGACATGAGTCTGAGTGAACTCCGGGAGTTGGTGATGGACAGGGAGGCCTGGCATGTTGTGATTCATGGGGTCCCAAGGAGTTGGACACGACTAAGCAACTGATCTGATCTGATCTGTTGGAGACTATATAAAACAAGACCAAAATAAAACTAGCAAATGAAGATGAAAGAATGGTAAATGTTTTTCCTACCACAGAAATGTCTAGCAACACCAGTGGATAAAATATAACTTTGAAGAAAAATACCTATATCTATTTTAATATGTATGCACTATTTCAGGAACACTTTAAATGAAAATTGTCTGACACATTTGAAAGGCAAAATCCAAGAAAGAAAATGAAATTATAACTTATTCTTAAAAATCTATTAAGCAAATATTTTTTGTATATTGGTAAGGTGTTTTTATTGTGTGGGAAAATACATTATTCAAATTTGCAAATATGAGGATTGAATATGACAGATTTTAGGACTTTCCAAGGGATAGAATGAACAGCTGATAACACTGAATAAAATACAACCTCCCGTGTCTTCTCTACTTCTCTAGGACTTTTGCTTCTAAAATATTGCTCTCTTTTTAAACTCAATAGAGCTTTCATCCTTTACTGAGAAAAATAAAATCTTGAGGATTAATCCATCCTATTTTAAATGGATCTTGGAATTTTTTTTTTAAACAATGGCACCTTTATTTCACTGTTGGCCTTAAAACACGCATGATTCATAATCCTGTGAAACAAGCCTAAAAGGGCATTTTAGTAGTCAAGAATCACTCCCTTCGTATTTACTGTAATTGATTAAAATATTCACTTTTGTAATTGAAGGGGTGCCTTATTCTATATTTTAAAATTCTTCTTTCTAGGCTTTCCTGGTGGTCCCAATGGTTAAGAATCCACCTATCAATTCAGGGTACATGGGTTTGAACCCTGCTCCAGGAGGATACCGCATGCTGCTTGGCAACTGAGCTCCTGCACCACAAGTTCTGAGCCCAGGGTCTAGAGTCCACAAGGCACAGCTACTGAGCCCATGCACAACAACTATGAAAACCTGAATGCTTAGAGCCCCGTTCTTGGCAACAAGAGAAGCCACTGCAATGAGAAGCCTGAGCACCACCACAGAGAGTAGCCACCAGCTCGCTGCAACTATAGAAAGCTCACATGCAGCAGCAAAGACCCAGAACAGCCATAAATAAATACATCTTTTTAAAAAGTTATTCTTCGTCCAATAAAAATAAATACTTTTCATGAATAGCAAAATATAAGCCCACAGTAACGTTTCATTTAAAAGCAAACATACTATAAGGCCTGTGTTATAAACTGATTCACTTACAGAACAGTGAAGCTGATCCACAGAAGGGCTTTGCTGTCCTAATTAGGAGAAACTGATGAAATATTTCAGGGCTTCCCAGGCATCTAAGTGGAAGAAGCCACCTGCCAATGTGCGAGGTACAAGAGACACTGGTTTGATTCCTGGGTGGGGAAGATCCCCTGGAGGAGTAAATGGTCATTCACTTCAGTATTCTGGCCTGTAGAATTCCATGGACAGAGGAGTCTGATGGGCCCCAGTCTAGAATGTCACGAGAAGTTGGACATGACTAAGCTTGCACACACACACGATGAAATATTTCAGGTTTCCTTACAGCCTAGCCTTTTTCAGGGCCTAGAATGTTCTTTATGTAATCTGTTTGCATCTTTCATGTGTTTGTTCAGGTCTTATAATATAATTTCATAGAATAAGTTTACATTTTTAAAATTGCATTTGAATTTAAATTTTTAGCTTCCCCCACAACTCTTAAGAATATATATTCTTCATTTGAGTAGTCCCAATACAACTCAGTACTACTTTCACTAGAGGCCCTAAGCTTAAGAATGCCCTTTACCAGGCAACCAGTGTAAATAATGCAGTCTGACTTGTGTTCATTGGAAATGTCCCATTGTAGAATCTGAGCACAAGCTGCTATGTACCTAACACGTTTATGGATCCACTTTACAATTCCTTTGCTACAGACATACTTCTAGATTACCTACTCTAATACATTCCAAACACTTTTCTAAGAGCATGGAGGATTCAGTAGGGTTAAGAGCAGAGAAACATCCCTGTCTTCACGGCTTTATTTAGTATAAGATTTTATTAAGTTATTTTGTACATGGAATGCTACCAAATAATCTGTATTTTGAAAGTCATTTCTGTTAAAGTTATAAAACAATACTATTTATTGCTCTTTCATAAAGTGAGATTCAACCATTTAAACATATACTTATGATGTGAAAGGACTTCCCTGGTGGCAAAAGAATGAAAATGTAAGTGATTTCTTTTTTTTTTTTTTTTAATCTGTATCTTCCTCAGATATTTTTACATCTTCTTCTGTAGATCATTTGACTGGTGCTGCTTGGAAATAGGAAATTCAAATACTTGTTTTTTCCAAATTTCCTTTACTTTATCCTTGTAAAGTTAAAGCATGTAAAAATCATATAACCTTAGGCAATCTTTAGGATAAATAAAGAAATGCAGAAATGAAAAAATTAAAATCAAGAAATAAAGAATTCCATAGCAATCAGCATTTGACACCTTTTTGTGTATAGATGTGTGGGCAAAATAAAATAGCTACAACAGATGTTTAAAAAGTCATGAATTCATTAAATGAGGATTTATCCAAATTTGTGTTTTAAATTTCTACAGATTATTACCAGACATTGTCATAATGAATTCAACCTGAAACACACCATCACCCTCACACTGATCGAAAATTAACAGAAATAGACAAACATTAGTGAGGCAAATCATGTTATCAGGCTGGTGGTTTACAGACAGTATCATGATGATGGCATACAGACCACTTCTGTCAGAAGGCAAACTGCACAATAATTAGATTCTGTGTCTCACAGGAGAATATAGAAAGTGTCCACAGGAGAGTCATTTTTTTCATCTACTCTTCTGTCAGAGAATAAAAAGTGACTTTTATAAAAGGAAGCTATATTTGAGATATAAAAAATTATCTTTAAGTTTTGATTTTTAAAGTAAGTATTCACAACTAATCATCTAATAATTACATGGTCTATACTAACTAAATGCAAAACATTTATTTGGTGTACAGACCCAGAACTTGAAAACATGAATTCTAAGGAGAATGAAACCACAAAGACTAATCTGTTAGTGCATCATCCATCTAAATCTGTATGACAATGACTTTAGTTAGCTAAATCATTTGATTCACATGTATATTGTTCCTATAATTGTTGCAATATTGTCTTTTTGGAAAAAAAAATAAGAATATTGTACTTAATTGCAGAAAGTAAACATATCCCTATGTTAATAGAAACCACTTTTATTATGTATAAAATGAAATCATTTAGATATTCTGAAAGTGCATGAAAATGTAAAGATTGGGAATTTAATTTTGGTCTCTGACTCTGAATTGAATGGGCACTCAGAATCTTCAATCTTCTCATTTGAATTCAATTTA
Organism: Bos javanicus; assembly: GCF_032452875.1. Classification (NCBI taxonomy): domain Eukaryota; kingdom Metazoa; phylum Chordata; class Mammalia; order Artiodactyla; family Bovidae; genus Bos; species Bos javanicus. The sequence goes on along the minus strand of NC_083876.1, from coordinate 6,343,934 downwards.
CATAATTATACTTCTTTCTAATTACAGTCTATGGGATACGGCCTAGTTATAATTCTTCTCATAATAACAAGTTTCCTGAATTAACCTTTACCATCTATGTCTTTTAAACCTGTTTTAGATGACACAGGAGAATCACTTTAAAACTTTTGATTCACAATCATGGGAGAATGGCATTGAAACACGTATAATATCATATATGAAATGAGTCGCCAGTCCAGGTTCAATGCACAATACTGGATGCTTGGGGCTAGTGCACTGGGACGACCCAGAGGGATGGTACGGGGAGGGAGGAGGGAGAAGGGTTCAGGATGGGGAGCACATGTATACCTGTGGTGGATTCATGTTGATACATGGTAAAACCAATACAATATTGTAAAGTTAAAAAATAAAATAAAAAAAAAATAACAACAACAAAAACAAAATCATGTCTTTTTCACATTAGAAATGAAAACCTGAAGGAATATCACAAATGTATATAAAAATCTTTCAGCTATAATATACAGAGTGTATACATTTACTTATGCAAACATCTTTAGTGAATGTTCTTATCATATTTATTTTATTATTTTGAATATATGGCATGCTGTTCTTGGGAACCTTGACATCATCATAAATATTAACTGAACTACCTAACCTTACATATTTCTTTTATCGGCACAATCCTGTTCCTTATTACAGAGTGGTGTGGAGGCTTAGTTCAATTTTACAGAGAGGTGACTTTTTCTATCAATCTACTTGTGCTTTTTTTTTGAAGTGATTATTTTGCTATAATTTTACTATGAAAGCTGAGGTTAAGTAGATTATATAACTTTCCTTGAATATAAAGTGTTTTATAAAGAAGTGTGTCCAATAGAAAAAATAGAAATAATTTATTAGATTTTGTATAAAATTAACATTCAAATAGATCAAATTAGTATATAATTTAAAATGGTTAAACTTGTGTTCTAAACAAAAAAGATATATGTGTGTGTGTGTTACTTTATATAACCCAGTTAATAGAATATACTCACATACTAGTTAAGGGTAATAATTATACAATAATGCAAATCATAACATTAGCTATTTATTGGGATAAAATTTCATGATAAGTAATTGATATGTGATAATTCTAATTCTCATAATAATCATGCAAGTTAGGTATTTTTCTCTCCACTTTGTAGTTAAGAAAAATATAAGCTACAGATTTTAACTCACTAATTGAATTTTAAGTGATGGATGAATAGCATAATACAATCTTATATTTTGTGGATGGATAAATTGCCAACACCAGAGTAAATACATGTTCATTTGTTTCTTTACTTGTCTATTTGGTTTGTTCCACGTACTGTTTTAAGCATCTTATAATATGAATCTATGACAACAGTATCTAGGCTTAATCAGATAAGATATTGCATATCTATGTAGTAGATGATATAAATGCTTTTCATTCATAATCACATGTAAGTGTGAGTTTATAAAATATCTTGCTCTGATTATTAATGCATAATGTGTTAGCTTTGATCCATATTTTTCAGCAAATTCTTGACTATTGTCAGGTTAGTTGCTTAATTTAACTTTCAAAGTTTATATGGACTCTATTGTAAGGCAAAAACTTTAATGTCAAAATTTTTATCATATTATTATACAGGTTAAAATTATATTATTTAAAGCAGCCTATCAGAGTACACACAAGTCATGTGCACATGTAGAATTGATAACTCAGTTGTGTGGCTATAGCTATAATTGGCTACATTGCCTCTCCTGAAAGATAAGCCTCAGCAGGATATTTCATAAGAATATTTTTTAATCATTGGATTTTTTCTATGTTATCATTTATTACATTGTTTAATAAAATGTTACATTTAAAGCATGGGCTTCTCTGATGCTCAGATGGTAAAGAACCTACCTGCAATGCAGGAGACCTAGGTCTGCTCCTCTGTTGGGAAAATACACTGAAGAAGGGAATGCAACCCACTCCAGTATTCCTGCCTGGAAAATTCCATGGACAGAGTAGCCAGGCATTCTATAGTCCATGGGGTCACAATGAGTTGGACATGACTGAGTGACTAACACTTCCAACTTTCAAGGTAGGTTACTTAGATTTTCTAGATCAGTCTAGAGGCAATATTGTTTATTTAATCCATTCATTTAGTATTTTGTTTTTTTGGAAATAATAGTATTCATGTAAGTCAATTATAAAAAAAGAACATGTAGATGCCCTTTCAAGTAGCATTATTAATACAGTATTCCTCATTTGTATAATATTGCATTGTCATATAACTTTCTAATTGTAGTATAGGTTAAGCATATCAAAAGATAAAAGGATATCTTAGTGATTTTTAATTATGATTTGGTGTGAATATGTTTGAGAAAAATAAAATTGCTATTTTATTAAATAATGATAAAAGAGATCTTTCCTGGTGTAATATCCTGTGTTTATAATGAATCAGAGATAGTCAAGATGACAATTCACAGAATGAAAACAGTCTCTCTTAATATCATTGGGTTCCTTTCTCAGATATCCATAGAATATCAGTATATATTGGTGAAATAATTTATTTCCTATTAGTTTCAGTTTCATAAATTATAACATCATTATTTTAATCTGTGAAAACCATAAGCCTCCATAATAATATGGTACACATATTATCAGAATCAACAAGATGTAATAGAAGGATGTGGAGCTCACCTCCCCTAAAAATACAATAAAATTATATTGACATGGGGAAAAATTGTCACTGAAAACTATCCAGAAACTGGCAGAAAGACTCCTGCACAATCAAGGCTATAAAAATAATCCACACAAAATTGGATAGAAAGGGAAGAAAAATTATCAGATTGGAACCTGTGACTCTGGGAGGGGACCAGGTGGAAAAGGAAAATACAGGGCAGAGGACAACCCTGGAGAGTGAGTGATTTGAACCACAAATTCTGAGCCCCAGTCATAGGGTCCAGCTTGAGCCCTGTAGGCTGGATGGAGGGCCAGTTAGACTAACAGAGGGCTGTGGGAACCTGGAGCCTGGCAGTGAGTACATGCTTGCTGCTGCTGCTGCTAAGTCGCTTCAGTCGTGTTCGACTCTGTGCGACCCCATAGACGGCAGCCCACCAGGCTTCCCTGTCCCTGGGATTCTCCAGGCAAGAACACTGGAGTGGGTTACCATTTCCTTCTCCAATGCAGGAAAGTAAAAAGTGAAAGTGAAGTCACTCAGTCGTGCCCAACTCTTGGCAACCCCATGGACTGCAGCCTACCGGGCTCCTCCGTACATGGGATTTTCCAGGCAAGAGTACTGGAGTGGGTTGCCACTGTCTTCTCCAGAGTACATGCTTACTTGCTCACAAAGTGGGGAGGAGAGGTGGATTGGCAGCTGCACCAATGGCTGCCAAGTTTCCCATGAACCATATGAGACCAGACTGAGCTAAGAAAATGCTCCACTCCCATTTGCTTCATGATGCTTCATGATGCCTCCACACTAGGGCCTGGGCTCAGCTATGTGACACAGATAGCTCAGACCTGAAGCAGCCTCCAAGCAGGGAGCCCCCACTGACACATAAATAGGCAGTTCATCAAACACCTTCTGGGTACTGCACTCCAGCTGGACAACCATAGCCTGTGCCCTGATTCAGGCCAAGTACCCACACGAGCTCTTCTTGATCCAGGACCTCTCCCCTGTGGGATAAGAGTGATGATGCTAGGAGGGTGGGAGAGCATACATTCAAAAGGAAAGGAGCCAACATAGACTTGACCCTCGGGATTTCTACTCCAGCAACTTGGGGTCAAATCTCACCTGTAACAAGCAGTGACAGTCACTGAGCAGAGGGCCAGCCCCATCTGCTACTTAGGTCTGTCCCTAGCTCTTCCATCTCCAGCCCCACCTCCTACTAAGGTGATAGCTGTCCGCACACCCTGAGGAAGGAAGTAATGCATTTATGTCAAATCCAGCACTCCCACCAAAGCCACTGGGCACCAGCATACTGTAAAGGGACACTCCCACACAAGGACATCTCATTAAGAGTGCAATAGGTTACTGCCATATTTTAAAATAATAAAGTCCATTTTTGACAGACAGTTAACTATTCAAAGTGAAAGCTGAAAGATTTTCCTCTAAAATCAGAAATGAGATTAAAGATGCTCACTCTTACCACTTTCACTCTATATAATATTGGAAGTCTTAGCCACAGCAATTGGGGAATAAAAAGAAATTAATGACAGTCAAAATGGAAGGGAAGAAAAAAACTGTCACTACGAGCAGATGACATGATACTATATACTGAAAAACCTAGTTTTATAACTAATAAATGAAGTCAATGTAGTTTTAGGATACAAGATTATTATTATTATTATTTTTTGGATGTCAGGCATATAGTTGAGACACAGTAGCCATAGTTTGTTAATAGTATTGCATTAGTACATGTAAAAGTTTCTATCTGATCAGTTATTATTACAAGTTCTTGTGGTGGTTCAGTCATGAGTCGTGTCCGACCCTTTGTGACCCCATGGACCCTTCAGGCTCCTCTGTCCATGAGGTTCTCCAAGCAAGAATACTGGAGTGGGTTGCCATTTCCTTCTCCAGGGATCTTCCCAAATCAGCGATCTAGCCTGCGTGTCCTGCATTGGCAGGCAGATTCTTTACCACTGAGCCACCAGTTTTTATTTCTGTATTTGAGTTATTGAGTCATGTCCAACTCTTTGCAACCCCATGGACTGCAGCACACCAGGATACAAGATTATTATATAGAAATCTGTTATTTTCAATATGCTAATAACAAACTCTTAGAGAATGCAAGAACAGAGTCCCATTTAAACCCACAGCAAAAAAGAATAAAATAACTGAAAATAAACATAATCAAGGAGGTAAAAGACCTATTCATCAAAAACGATAAAATATTGGTGAAGGAATTTGAAAATGAAACAAATAAATGGAAATACATCCCATATTATTGGATTGGAAAAATTAATTGCTGAAATTTCTATACTATTCAAAGCAACTTATAGATTTAATGTAATCCTTATCAAAATACTTATTTGATATCAAAATATATTTTTCATAGAATCAAAACAAATAATTCTAGGATTATATGAAATCACAAAAGACCTTAATAGCCAAAGCTATACTGAGACAAAAGAATAACGCTGGAGGTATCATGTTACCAGACTTCAGGTAATGTAATATAGCCCAGGTAATGTAATATATTACAAAGCTACAGCAATTAAAACAGCATGGCACTGGCCCCCATAACAGACACATGGATCTAAACAGAAAAGACTAGAGAGCCCACAATAAGTTCATGCACCAATGGCCATGAAACCATAGACAAAATGGAAAAACAATCTACTGAATAAGAGAAAATGCTTGCATGTGATATGACTGATAAAGGGTTAATATCCAAAATGTATACAGGGCTCATGCAACTTAATATCAAAAATACAAGCAATCAAATTTTAAACAGGTGTAAAAGACCTGAAGAATTTTTTTTTTTTTTTTCCAAGAAGACATATAGAGGGCTAGCAGGCTATGCTGATCACATTAACCATCAGAGAATGCAAATAAAAACCTCAATGAGATGTCACTTCACACCTGTCAGAATTGTAATCTTCAAAATGACTGCAAACAACAAATGTTAGTGACAATATGGAGAAAAAGGGAACAGAAATGTAATTTGGTTCATCAACCATGGAAAACACTATGAAGGAAACCCAAGTGCCTATCAACAACAGATAGGGTTATGAAGATGCTATTTTTATCTATCTATCTATCATCTATCATACACACACAATGGACTATTACTCAGCCATAAAAAATAATGAAAATCTTTCATTTTTAACAATGTAGATAGACCTAGAGAGTATTAGGCTTAGTGAAATAAGTCTGAGAAAGATATTCTCTGTTATCATGATATGTGATATTTAAGCAACAAAAGAAATGAAAGTATATAACAAAATGGAAACAGATTCACTGATTGTTAATAGAGAAAAAAAAGAAGGGAGAAGTGCAAAATAAGGGTAGGGGATTAAGAGACACAAACCACTATGTATAAAATAGATATGCAGCAAGCATATATTTTGCAGTATAAGGGATTGTAGCCTTTATCTTTAATAAATTTAATGAATATAATCTGTAAAATGCTGAATCACTATGTTGTACATCTTCATTTTATAATACTATAAATCAATATTATAATCAATCAATAAAATATGATATGCATGGACTTATCCTTGAGGATCTAAATTGCATTTAGAGCTGTATGTACATGTCATTTTTTTCAGTCATTTTTGAAAGAAAGAGGAAGAATCCTTATTAATAAAATATGACATTATTATGTTAAATGCAGTGTGTGTGTGTATAAAACAATGCTATATATACATATGTGAGATAGAGAGTCTTCTTTTGTATGTATTAATATTCATCAAATTTTATATTTAAAATATTTTTAATCTGAAGTGAGCATACATTGAAGGCAACATCATTAGGCCCAGTTTAAGATAAAAATATGGAAGTATTATGCAGAAAGATTAAGAGAAATAAACCAATTCAGGACGAAGTCTGATTCAGCCTGCCCATATCTCATCAATTATTGTGAGTCTTCACATCCTCAAGCACTAAAACTAATTATACATGAAGATTTACTATTTGAAAAAGAAAAACAAAACAAAGTATGAGTTTTAGATGGTTTCTCCAAGTATTCTTATAAACTTTGCCTTTGTCTTCAAATCTCTATAATCACTTAATTGATGTGTTTTTTTCCTTCTCTGAATCAAATTTCATTTACTGTCAGTATCTTTCATTTCACAACTCAGATCCCCTGGAAGACTAGAGTGTAGGAAAAGCAGCAACAACTTGGGAATCCTGACAGCATGATTGGTCTGATGTGTGAGCTTGGACTTGTTACTAGACTTCCTGAGAGGAGTTCAAAGGCTATTGATAGGGCATGGAGACAGGTTTGGTGAGAAGCAGCCTCACCCAGTGAGAGGGAGCAGATGGAAGTGAAGAGGAACTAAAAAGCCTCTTGATGAAAGTGAAAGTGGAGAGTGAAAAAGTTGGCTTAAAGCTCAACATTCAGAAAATGAAGGTCATGGCATCCAGTCCCATCACTTCATGGGGAATAGATGGGGAAACAGTGGAAGCAGTGTCAGACTTTATTTTTCTGGGCTCCAAAATCACTACAGATGGTGACTGCAGCCATGAAATTAAAAGACGCCAGTCCAGGTTCGATGCACGATACTGGAGGCTTGGGGCTAGTGCACTGGGACGACCCAGAGGGATGGTATGGGGAGGGAGGAGGGAGGAGGGTTCAGGATGGGGAACACATGTATACCTGTGGTGGATTCATTTTGATATTTGGCAAAACTAATACAATTATGTAAAGTTTAAAAATAAAATAAAATTGAAAAATTTTTAAAAAAATAAAAGACGCTTACTCCTTAGAAGGAAAGTTATGACCAACCTAGATAGCATATTCAAAATCAGAGACATTACTTTGCCAACAAAGCTCTGTCTAGTCAAGGCTATGGTTTTTCCTGTGGTCATGTATGGATGTGAGAGTTGGACTGTGAAGAAGGCTGAGTGCCAAAGAATTGATGCTTTTGAACTGTGGTGTTGGAGAAGACTCTTGAGAGTCCCTTGGACTGCAAGGAGATCCAACCAGCCCATTCTGAAGGAGATCAGCCCTGGGATTTCTTTGGAAGGAATGATGCTAAAGCTGAAACTCCAGTACTTTGGCCACCTCATGCGAAGAGTTGACTCATTGGAAAAGACTCTGATGCTGGGAGGGATTGGGGGCAAGAGGAGAAGGGGATGACAGAGGATGAGATGGCTGGATGGCATCACTGACTCGATGGACGTGAGTCTGAGTGAACTCGGAGTTGGTGATGGACAGGGAGGCCTGGCGTGCTGCGATTCATGGGGTCGCAAAGTGTTCGACATGACTGAGCGACTGATCTGGTCTAGAGTCAGGTAGGGTTTGCCTGACTTATCACATTTTTCCCCCCAATTCTTTCATCTGTAAAAGAGATGTTTTTTCCAATTCTTTCATCTGTGATTAGAATTAGTAAATTCTCACAGGTTTTTTTTGAGAATTATATGTGTGGTTTCAGTGTTTCCAATCACTGCTATTACATAGCCTATTCATGTTTCTTTTATATGATGCTATGTACTCATATTTACATCCTATATCTTACATTATTTGAATTATGAATTTTAATGTAATCTTAAACTGGATCCATTTGGCCTCCATCACGTATTTCTAAGTAGGATATTGTTTAGTAGCTAAGATGTGTCTGAGCCTTTTGCAACCTCATGGACTATAGCAAGCCAGGCTTCTCTGCCATGGGATTTTCCAGGCAAGAATACTGGAGTGGGCTGCCAATTCCTTCTCCAGGGGATCTTCCCAACCCAGGGATCAAACTTGTATCTCCTCCTTGGCAGGTGGATTCTTTACCACTGAGCTACCAGGGAAGCCCAGATAGGAGATAAGATTTGTCCAAAGGCAGAAAATACATGGTGGTATATATTATTCCAGGTAAAAGTCAGTAGATAGTGAGAAAATAATTAAAGCAGAGAAGTGAATAGCAATGTTGCCTAATTTTTAACAAAGATAGTCCAAAATATAGTCTTTCCTGTTGGCTTGGATGGCAAAGAATGTGCCTGCAATGAAGACCCAGGTTCAAACCCTTGCTAAATTTGATCTGTCAAAGAAATCTTCAGAGTTTCTTCAGGAAAGTTCTCAATTCCTCTCTTGGTTGTAGTCTAGCCTTTAGATGCAAGACACATCACCTACCTTAAAGTAGGACTCACCTCTGCAAAAATAGGTATTATATCTCCGATTACTTAAAGAACAGTCTAATTTATAGCAGAAAAGTTAACTGGACCCCACATGACCTGAGAAGGCTGTCAAGTATTATTAGTAAGATTGGGACCATGATCTATTAGAATCCCAGACATTAAAAAAATAAAAAAAGGAAAGGAAAAAACACAGAAAAAAAGTGGTTTAAAACCACATATTATGGATGATAGTGAAGGATAATCAGGAATATTGGATATGGACCAAAAGTTAGATCAAAACTTTACAAATAAATGACAGCCAGTAATAAAAATAGTTTAAAAGGGTAGAGGATTATGATATTCTGAATTATGGTAAGCAATTTTATTAGCATATAATTGATATTTTCTTAAAATTTTGCTAATTAAAGAATGGTATCACTAACACTTGACTGTAAACTTCCAAGTTGATTTCATCTTTAATTTCATTCTTAATTTCAACATTTTGTTACTGCCATCTATATTTGACAAAGAAAAAGCTCTAATCATTAGCATGAACAGACAAGCAATAAAAATTTTAAAACTTTGGACAGTGCATGTCATATCAGTCTTTCAGTTACTAGAGTATCAGGAAGGTGGCTTTACACAATGTTTCCTGTTTTAAAATTATTTGGTAATAACCTTAGGTGTTTCAGCTGAATGTAAATACTGCTTTTGGAATCTGCATACCCCCTGGCATTAAGAGAAATTGAGATTCAAATGCATTTTCTGTTGAGATTCTAAACAAATTTACCTGTGACTTTTCTTTTGTAGTATCATCTTCAAGGAAGAGAGAAAAAGCTAAAATAACATTCAATTGATAATGTTTTATACTAAGTACTAGCAACAGGAAACAAATGTTAACTTGTGCTATTTTAAAGTTTTTGTATATTTTATGATCTAAATCACAAATTCTATAAGCTTGAAGTGAAAATTAGCTTACTTCAGAAGAAAGAGTAAAGAAAAAATATTGCAGTTATATGCAAGTCTAAAGGATCAGAAAAGATAGCCCAGTAAATTCCTTGGAGACATTTGTGGGTATTTCTTGCCTCCTGAAAAACAGTCTGTGGATTGGTTCTCAGTGTAAGGCATTTCCTCCAGTGAGACTGAACTCATCTCACTGTCGTCCTTAAATAACTCAGCTGAAGCTTCTAGCCATCTTCTTGACAGAATTTATCATGTGTTGGCAACTTATCTAAGAAAAATCTTAGACTTTTTTTCTTCTGAGATAAGATTTCAGTTGAATTATACTGTTTATAATGCCTTATAAACATTACAAAGTAATTAAGAGTTAATGTCTTTGTCATTTTTCCTTTTTTTTCCTTTTTTTGGTTTCTCCTTTTCTGCTTACTCCTACTTTCCTTGCTCTGTTTCTCCATCTCCTGTACTCCCCCCACTCTTTTCCTTTCCCTCTTTCCTTCTATTTTATTACATGGGTACACTGTTGCTCAAGACCACACAATGTAGTATTGAACAAAATCTTTGACAAGCTTTTGGGGGGCACTTAAAATCTGGGCTTCTGATATGAACCTCATCTTCTGGAAGCCATAACCTATTCAAGAATTTCTTCAGTGACTGGGTCTTTAAAATGTCATAGGGATAAATATGGCTGATACACCAAGGAACCAATCATCATGATTTCTGCCTGTCTGTCCCTTTCTGGTCTCTATCCTGCCATCTCTGTGGGCCCTACCATGAAGACACAGGTCCCCACCTTGCATTGCACTTCCTGACTGTGTGCCCACGAGAAGTAGCTGGCTCCATGTGTCCTAAAGGACAGTGTAAGATCATATCTTCCATATGAAGAACTGACCTCCCTCATAGCAGTGAAAATTTGGTTACTTGATGTCTTCCCTGCAGTTATCAGAATCTAGAATTTATTTTAAGAAATGGAATTTCAACAGTTATAAATAGTCCAAAATAAATATTTCATATAGCATCCACTACATTTATAGATATAAGGTGCATCATTTTAAAAAGAAGATCTTCAGGTCTTTGGTTTTCCACCAGGTGCAAGCACCTGTACATTTTTACCACTCCCAGTATCTCATTTCAGGGAAAAATTGGTGAAATTTTTAAGCAGTTGAACTTCTCTGGAAAACTTGTTTAAATAAAGAACTGGGAAAATTGTCTAGATGAATCAGTTAGCAATCTAATTTTAGTTGATTACTTTCATGGTAGGAGCTTTTATGCACAGTGGGGTAGCTTTTTTCTCAATGCCTTTCCTGTATCTATGTTCTTTGATAGAGCCCTCTCATATTATCCAGGGCATGACTGACTTTGTCAAATGGTACAACAGTTACTGTGACACATGCAGAAGCCTGCAATGGTATACATTTTCTTTTTTTTTTTAATTTTATTTTATTTTAAAATTTTACATAATTGTATTAGTTTTGCCAAATATCAAAATGAATCCGCCACAGGTTTACCCTCTCCTTTGTTATTTGAAGCCCTTCCAGCATTAAGACTAAGTAGCTTGCTAGACCTGGAGAAGGAAATGGCAACACATTCCAATATTCTTGCCTGGAGAATTCCATGGACAGAGCCGCCTGGCAGGCTACAGCCCATGGGGTCACCAAAAGCTGGACATGACTGAATTGACTTTTCACAGCACAGCCTGCTAGACATCCTTGGTAGCTCAGTTGGTAAAGAAACTGCCTGCAATACAGGAGACCAGGGTTCAATCCCTGGATCAGGAAGATCCCCTAGAGAAGGAAATTGCAACCCACTCCAGTGTTCTTGCCTGGGAAAATCTCATGGATAGAGGAGCCTGGCTGACTACAGTTCATAAGATCACAAGGGTCGGAGACAACTTAGCACTAAATTCCTACAGCCTGCAAGACAGAAGACAAAGAACAGAGATCAATCTGTCTCAGCTTAGAACTTCCTACAGTCTTTTTGACCTTTTATCCCTAAAGAACCATGCTCTAATGCTTTAGGGTATCCAGTATGACTGATATAATGAATTATATCTTTCACATGCAACTAAAATAATATTAATTGCATACTACCTTTGGGATAATTTTAAAGTTGGAACACAAACAGTGCTCTGTTCTAAGGTCGAGATGAGAAATTTTAGTTGACAAATATCATTCCTTAGGCAACCTGGTTCAGTTCAGTTCAGTTGCTCAGTTTAGTTATGTCTGACTCTTTGTGACCCTGTGGACTGCAGCATGCCAGGCTTCTCTGTCAATCACCAACTCCCAAAGCCTACTCAAACTCATGCCCATCAAGTAGGTGATGTCATCCAACCATCTCATCCTCTGTCATCCCCTTCTCCTGCCTTCAATCTTTCCCAGAATCAGGGTCTTTTCAAATGAATCAGCCCTTTGTATCAGGTGGCCAAAGTATTGGAGTTTCAGCTTCAGCATCAGTCCTTCCAATGAATATTCAGGACTGATTTCCTTTAGGATGGACTGGTTGGATCTCCTTGCAGTCCAAGGGACTCTCAAGAATCTTCTCCAAAACCACAGTTCAAAAGCATCAATTCTTCGGTACTCAGCTTTCTTTACGGTCCAACTCTCACATCCATACATGACTAACAGAAAAACCACAGCTTTGACTGTATGGACCTTTCTTGGCAAAGTAGTGTCTCTGCTTTTTAATATGCAGTCTAGGTTGGTCATAGCTTTTCGTTCAAGGAACAAGCTTCTTTTAATTTCATGGCTGCAAGCACCATGGAATTTTCCAGGCAAGAATACTGGAATGGGTAGCTTTTCCAGGGGATCTTCACAACCCAGGGATTGAACCCAGGTTTCCCATATTGCAAAAGGATTCTTTACCAGATGAGCCACAAGGGAAGCAGGCAACCTGGTACCTGATTGCAAATCCATGAATGATCTCAGCTGAGACTATATGAAGTGCTCTACAAAACTATGGTTAGCTCACCACCCCTCAGAATCATAACTTAATACTTTGTCATAAACTATTTTGTTTTGTTTAGAGGTGTTTCTTCTTGCAGTATTAGATAACCAATACAATCAAGAATTTTCAAAGGTTAGTTACTGATGACAATGAATCCAACAGCTTGTGCCATAGATAAAACCACATTTTCAAAATCATCTTATTTTTATCATGACTTAATATTAAATAATATTACATAGCATACATTGGGCAATTGATCTAATAGGATTTCCAAATCATATTTCCACATATGCATTTCTTTTGAACTCCTCCTCATTCAAACTTTTTCTTTGTTTCATTTCATTACCATTATATAAAATTTATTATGATTTTTTTTATTTTTGCTAAAAGGAATATTTTTATTTATTTTTATATTTTTTATTTTTTTAATTTAAATTTATTTATTTTAATTGGAGGCTAATTACAGTATTGTATTGTTTTTGCCATATTTCAACAGGAATCTGCCACGGCTGTACACGTGTTCCCCATCCTGAACCCTCCTCCCACCTCCCTCCCCGTACCAAAGAGACACAGATGTATAGAACAGTCTTTTGAAAATTTTTAAATAAAATATTAGCCAAATTAAAGAAAGTTAAAATATGACAGGTATGTGCATAAATAGAAACTTGTTCATAAAAATAATATTCAAAATATAAATATTATATGGAATAGCCCTACAGATTCTAGAATAGAGCATATATTTAAAATGTTTCTGAAAAATAGTTATGAATAAAACTAAGTTAAATCACATTATCTTTTATAAAATTTTTAATCAAATTCAGCATTTACTTTTTTCATGCTTTATATTTTATTTTTCTTAATATACTTATAGTTGTATAACATAAAGACAATATAAACTTTGAATAAAAACTGAATACAGTTAAGGTACCCAACATGATGTTTTGATGTCCACATGCACAATGAGTGGAATGATTATTACAGTCAAGGTAATTAACTCATCCATTTCCTGTCTCAGTTCCCTTTTGTGTATGTGTTGTGAAAGCACCTGGACTCTACTCAGGGTAATGGCCATGGTTAACAGTACAGTATTGTATATTGGAAATTTGCAATAATGATCTTGGTCTTAAGAGCAATAGTAAGAAAAATGCAGATATGTCATTTCCATTTAACTTTATGCATTAATTACAGGGTTTTTGTGAATAAATTATTTACAAAGCTGGAAGTAATTCAGTGCTCTGTCTTGAAGGTTAAGTATATAACAATACAGAATTTGTCTGGGTTTATTTGGGCCAGAAAAAATGTATATTCCTGTAGGGTAAGAATCTGAACTAATTTGTTTAGTAGCTATTTAGAATTTTCTTTATGATGTAACTATTTAAGTTATAATTAAATGTAGCCTACCGTGTTTGCCAATTTAATACATAGAAATAACTTAAATTGAAATAAGGAAAAAAAATGGCTAGAAAGACTGATAGGAAAAGCTGCTGGAATTTTTAAGATGATAACTAAAATCAAACTAATTAAGAAACCAAGATTGTTCTCTGGGAGGCAAGACGATGATAGATTCAATTGAGGAAAAAATAAAAGTGGGAAAACTAGGTCAACAGTGGGTTTGCCATCTGTCTTGTTCTAAGTCATTTTGGTTAAACACTTTATTCTTTCCATTTTCCCCTTTTTAAAATTCTCTTACAGTAATCTCCTTTTGATTCTTCAACATACTGTTTTATCATTTTTTAAATAACTTGATAGGCCAAAATAACCATAAAAATAATAAAATTTGAAGAAGCAAAATTAGTTACAAGAACTAGATATATTTATTAAACTTCTGCTCTGTGTGCCAAGGAATATACTGATTAGGACAGGTGTACCAGGCCTGGTTTCTATCCTTGAGAAAAACCTAGCAAAAGTTGGTAAGCCTTGGAATTGTAATGCTACATTATATGTTGTTCACTTATTTCCCATCACCTTCGAACATTTTATTAGCTAATGCACCAAAAAAGTCAAAGAATTATTTGATGTTTTATTATATGGATTTCAAGGAAACTAATGCAAAGTTTAAAGTAATATGGAATAAAATAATGTGGTTGGAAGTATATATTGGCCTAGAAAAAAAGGACCAGTGAATACAACAGGAGTAAAACTTGATTAAAAACATATCTAGGAATTATGATGAAGGCAAAATAGAAAGGAAAGCAGATAACTGAAATTTTAAAATTCATGCACTGTCTGGGTAGCTTTCAGACACTCCATGGGTGATGCAGTATAGCAAATTATTATATGTCTCAATACAAGGCTTAGAAAAGTGCATAAAAAGAAGCACATGCCTGGGGCTTTCTGGAAGAAATTAATGGAAATGCTCAAGTATTTAGTGAGAGAGATATTTAAGTTGGCTGTAAGAACTGAGGGCTGGAAATATATTAACATTTTCCCCTAAAAGGACATTGTGCTGAGTGAGAGAGAAAGGAATTAAGCAACTGAATTTAGAGATGAAGCAAAGAGGGAGCACCATAATGTTCTCCGCTGTTCTCTGATCTCAATAAACTGATGATCAATTGCTTGAGTCTAGCCAGTATAGCCTGAAAATTATTAGCTAAAATTATATTTGTTAATTAGGTCTATTATATGTATGCATTTCATATTTCCAGATAATTTAGACAATTGTTCATGAGATGGCTAAATAGTTCATGGCACTCTTCACTAATCCACATGTGTATGCTGATTTGTCAAAGTTTACTTGCCATCATAAAGCAGGAGAGAGGGAAGGAGACACAGAGAAAAGCCATTTATTTTGATTCAAAGGGCAGAGAAGAAGTGGTGGTGACACTGCCCTTACTAACACTGAAACCTTTGTTCCCAAGCAGTCCTTTCTCAAGGACCATATGCTCTCCCTTCATCTAGGACAGGCTGCCAGTGGATGCCATGTGAGTAATTCCTATTAGACAAAGACATAACATAATGAACCCCCATCTTCAGTTCCTTGTAGGAGAAGGTAAATGAAATGAGCCATGTCTTTCTCCCATATCTAGGGATTAGCTGTCTCCTGGATTACTTGCACCTGTACCACCTCCTTCTCATCAACAGGAAGGACCTGCACATACAGTGGAGTTCATCTCTTCCAGAGTGTTTATAAAGCTGGAGCCTAGGTAATTTTTAGCTTCATCACCCCACTCCAGTACTCTTGCCTGGCAAATCCCATGGACGGAGGAGCCTGGTAGGCTGCAGTCCATGGGGTCGCTAGGAGTCGGACACGACTGAGCGACTTCACATTCACTTTTCACTTTCATGCATTGGAGAAGGAAATGGCAACCCACTCCAGTATTCTTGCCTGGAGAATCCCAGGGACGGGGGAGCCTGGTGGGCTGCCATCTATGGGGTCGCACAGAGTCGGACACGACTGAAGCGACTTAGCAGCAGCAGTAGCAGCTGTATCTTACCAGGCAGTTGAGTAACACTAAGAATTAAACAATTCTATAGCTAGGTTAGAGATAGACATTGCAAAATTATTGTTTTATTTTCTCATTTGATCATAATGAATAAGTAGCTTGACCTTGACTTGCTTTCTTCACCTTTAAAATGAGGCTTAGGATATTAGCAACTTTATAAGTTGATATATTTAAATGGGTTAGTGCATGTAAAATGCTTGTAAACTTATCTCAACAAAGTGTAAGTACTGACTATTTTTATCATTACTACTTTCCTGAAGAATCCCATGGACAGAGAAGCCTGGCAGGCTACAGTCCATGGGGTTGCAGGAGTCGGACAGGACTTGGCGACTAAACCACCACCACCACCCTTATATAATTTGCTTCTACCAGCCCTAATCACAAAGTTACTAAAGTTGGGACCTCAACTCTGGGGACTCTAGATCTCTTTAGACTTTGTTCAGGACCTACTATTCTTGCAGAGATGAGGTGGACAGCCAGAGACTCCAAGAACACAGGTGCTGGGCCTTGTAACCATGATGGCTTGCAAAGTGTTGGTTTACCACAGTGACATCTATGGGTCAATTTTCTGAAACACAGTTGGATCTCAGGAAATTGGAGGAGGATGGGTCAATACAGTTTTAATCCTTTTACTTTACAAAGAAATTTTATTAAAGGATAAAAGGAACACAAAGCTGTAAATCACCTATTTCATTGTTGAGTCACAAAGAATTGGACACAACATAGTGACTGAATGACAGCAAAATAATTGATTTTCAGTGTTGTGCTACTTTCAGTTGTACAGCAAAGTGAATCAGTTATACATGTACCTGTATCCACTCTTTTTAGATTATTTTCCCATATAGGTCATTATAAAGTATTGAGTATAGTTCACTGTGCTATACAAGGGGTCCTTGTTGGTTATTCATCTTACATATAGTAGTGTGTATATGTCAGTCTGAATCTCCCAATTTATCCCTCTCACACGTTCCCACCTGGTAACCATAAATTCATTTTCTACATCTTTGACTCTATTTATATTTTATAAAAAGTTCATTTGTACTATTTTTTATATTCCTCATGTGTGATATCATATATATTTGTCTTTCTTTGTCTCCTTTTACTTTTTTTATTTTCATGTTTTATTTGTTCCCATTTACTTGTTTATAATTTATCTCCTTTTGATATTCTCTAGACAGAAACACAAAAATGGTGTATAAACTCGAACCCAAAACAATAAAGTAAATGGCAACGGGATCATACTTATCAGTAATTACCTTAAACGTAAATGGGTTGAATGCCCCAACCAAAAGACAAAGACTGGCTGAATGGATACAAAAACAAGACCCCTACATATGTTGTCTACAAGAGACCCACCTCAAAACAGGGGACACATACAGACTGAAAGTGAAGGGCTGGAAAAAGATTTTCCATGCAAATAGGGACCAAAAGAAAGCAGGAGTCACAATACTCGTATCAGATAAATTAGACTTTAAAACAAAGGCTGTGAAAAGAGACAAAGAAGGTCACTACATAATGATCAAAGGATCAATCCAAGAAGAAGATATAATAATTATAAATATATATCCACCCAACATGGGAGCACCGCAGTATGTAAGACAAATGCTAACAAGTATGAAAGGAGAAATTAACAATAACACAATAATAGTGGGAGACTTTAATACCCCACTCACACCTATGGATAGATCAACTAAACAGAAAATTAACAAGGAAAAAAAAAACAAACATGTATTTATAAAGTTCACTAAAGCAAAGCACAGTAAAATTTAAAAAAAAAAAAAAAAGAAACTTACCCCTAAAAAAAAAAAAAAAAATCCACCTGCAATGCACGAGACACAGGAGATGCAGGTTCGATTCCTGGGTCAGAAAGATCCCTTGGAGGAGGAAATGGCAACCGCTCCAGTGTTCTTGCCTGGACAATCCAATGGACAGAGGAGCCTGGTGGGCTACAGTCCATAGGGTCACAAAGAGTTGGATATGACTGAAGCAACTTAGCACGTACTGTGTACTAACTGGGCTAAATAAGGGAGGTGGGAGCAGCAATAAATCTAAGTGTAGTAAGAAAAAGGTGCTCTGTGTACAAGTATGAGAAAGAACACAGGGACTCAACTCTGAATCATTCATACTAAAATAGGTGAAGGATGAAAGGCTGGGTACTTTCCAAATGTCTCCTGAATCCCTGTGCACTTTTCCATTTCAAGTGCCACTTCCACCACCTTGTTCCCACATTTGAAATCTTTTACTTTGGTCCTACCAATGAAACGCCTAACTAGTATCTCTCCCATCTATCCTTCATATTGTTGTTGGAGAAATCTTTCACATGCACAGAGCTAAAAAAAAAAAAAAAAAAAAAAGGAAACAAAAAAAAAAAAAGAAAAGAAAATCTCATAATTCTTTAAACATTTAAAAAATTTTTTTCTATAATTTCAGTATTTTATATTGTTTTTTTATTATTATTATTTGCTTTTATATGTTATCTTATAGCTTAATATTTATTTCACTACTTGGTAAAGACCATGGTCAAGAGATAGTGGTAACAAATAAACCCATACAAGAAAAATAAGAATTTGAAAGTCTTCTGTCCTGATCTATGGTGAGAAAGACCCTGACAGATTCTCTGGTTATTCTTCCAGGGCTTTTCTTCTCTGAAGTGGAACCCATGATTCTACAATATTGGTAAGTACTCTGGTGATCCTGATGCAGGATATATGCAGACCCTGCCTTCAGAAAAGCATTTGCAAGTCACTTATGGAGCCAATTGTTCATTTACTCATTTATTAATTTATTCACTCTTGGTCATATGTTTTACTGCTATAATTTCATAATTTATGTACATCCTCTCTATATTTTCAAAAAATATAATTATCGCTTATTGCCCACTACTTTTTCTGGTATACTGCAGCATCATTTTTGGATACTCATAAGGAAATAATGAGGTACTAGTTTTGGTGTTTCAGGCCGTAAAGAATCTGCCTGCAATACAAGAAACCCAGGTTCAATCCCTGAACTGGGAAAATCCCCTGGAGAACGGAATGGCTACCCATTCCATTAATCTTAGCTGGAGAATTCCATGGATAGAGGAGCCTGGCAGGCTATAGTCCATGGAGTTACAAAGAGTTGGACACGACTGAGCAGCTAACACTTTCTCTTAACACAGTGTGCATCATATTTCTATAATATTCATGATGGATTCAGTATTCATTTTTCAAGCATTACGTAATATCTTTATGTATTTTTTGACTTTCCCTTTTAAATATCTCAGTAATGTTTTGAAGTTTTCTAAATATAGTTCATTCACAATTCTGTTCAAAGTTATTTCTAGGCAATTTTTGTTGAAACCATTTTTGAGATATAGCAAACATAATGCTGGTTTAGATATAAAAGTAAGATGAACAAGGTGTTACTTTACTTCCTGCTTCATATAAAAACAATTAACTTTATTGTATGTTTTTTAGGGTACTGAAAATGAGAAAGTTTCATGACTATATAAGAGAATTGGAATATTAGCATAAAAAGAAACAAGCTAATTGTGATACTCAGTGGCTTTCATACAGTATTATTGATTTTTTTTTTTTTAAGCTTTTACATTCTCACCAATTCAGGAGAGCTTTTGAGCACTTATGGTTTCTTGAGGAACAAAACAGACTGTCTTTAACATCCTGTCTCTAAAACTCGGGTTGAAAGTTTCAGTTCTATTCTATTGCAACAATGCCTCCACCATAGACACATACTTATATCCTGACAATATGAGGAATGTTGTTAAAGCATCTAGTGTAATTATCAAAAGGTTATTCAGACAAGAGATAGATTTATCCTAACAAATCCTGTCTGTTGTGGAAGAGACACAAAAGAAAAGAAATAACGTATCCACCATGTGGTGAAAAAATAATATGTAAGAGTCAATGAAGGATTTTGATCTTCATTTTTTCTTTTAGGAATTACACCAGCTTGCTATAAATCAACTTTCATTGGTAAATATGCACTGTTCCTAAAATGTTTTTGTAGAAAAAAAGCTAGAGGCCTTGAGAGCATGATCATTTCTGTGGTTCTAGGGGTTGTAAAGCATCTATACCCAATGTAATCTTTTATTATTATTATTTTTTAAAGTGGAAACAACAAAAAGACTCTCCTGAATTGGAGATTAATGGTCTTTACTTGCCATTTACATGAGTTTCTAAAGCATACATTTATTATTTTATCAGAAAATATTTTTTGCTTATTTCCCTAATGCCAATCATCCTGATAAATTCATTTGTGTGACAGACTGAAGGATACCAGAGGGACAAGATCCATTAATTTATTTGATAACACATAGTATTAGGAACTTCTTAGTGATGTATGTACTTTTGTCTGAAATTGTTAATTAAAAATTGAAACTGGTTTTCTGACGCTTAAGGAAAACTGGACAAAAGAAGATAAGTTTTGGGCTATCCAAGATCCAAGTGCTTTCCATCACTTCTTACTTTTCCTTTTTCTGATAGGCCTATTTTTTTTAACAAATATTTAATCTTTAAAATGTCAACACATCTTTTAATCAGAGCACAAAGCGTTTTGATGTCATTCCATTTGAAGTACTTCAGCAGTTAACTTTGTACTCAATAACTTAGTATACTTATTTACTGTTTTGTTTTATCCAATATTGTTTTCTGGTTTGTCTGAAAGTACTTAAGAAAGATCCTGGCAAAATCTGTTACACTTCCTTTGCCATTTCTCAGAAGCTGCTTGACCTTGAATGATTTTAAAGATATAAAAACAATCATGTATCTGAGCTATTCATTTTACAATAGATGAAACTAAACTTGAGAGTGATTACTGACTGGTTTGCTTGCAATAAAACTGATTCTAAAATCTGAGTCTTCTAATTCTGATAATTTTTCCTTATTTAAGCACAATCTTTTTTTTAAGCTCTTTAGCCTCTAAAAGCCTCTAAAAGTAATAATTTTTAGAGGCCTCTTTAGCCTCTAAAAGTAATAATTTCCCATTATATGTGTCTTTAGTGTTGTTCTTAATTGAATATTTTATAATTATTTTCATTGAAATATATTTGACTCACAATGTTACATTAGTTTCAGGTACTCAGAGTGTTTCATTATTTTTATAGATTACTCCAGTAAAAGTTATTATAAGATAATCATAATAATTCTCCATGTTATATATCATATCCTTGTTGATTATCTATTTTTTATATACTAGTTTTATCTCTTAACTCCATACATGCAATTTGTCCTTTTCCCTTCTTTCTCCCCTTCAATAAACACAAGTTTTTTTCTATGCCTATGAGTGTATTTCTGTTTATTCATTTATATTACTTTTTAGATTCCACATAGAAGTATTATTATACAGCATTTGTCTTTGACTTATTTCACTAAGCATAATGTTCCCTAGGGCCATCTTTGTTGCTGCAAACAGCAGAATTTCTGATTAGATAGTTTTCTAAAAAAGACATACAGGTGGCTAACATAAGATGTTCTTATGTTAAGAAGATATTCAACATAAGAAGATGATCAACACATAAGATATTCAACACCATTAACAGAGAAACGCAAATGAAAACTACAATGAGATATCACCTCACTCTTGTTAGAAAGGCCATCATCAAACAGTTACAAATAACAAATGTTAGAGAGGATGTGGAGAAAAGGAAACCCTTCTAAACTGTGAGAATGTAAATTTGCATGGCCAATATGGAAAACTACATGGTTTTGCAAGAAAAAACTAAAAACAAAACTATCATATAATCCAGCAATTCCATTCCTGGATAAAACTCTGGATAAAGTGAAGACATTAATTTTGAAAGACATCTGCACCCCAAAGTTCACAGCAGCACTGTTTACAATAAGCAAGATATGAAGGCAACCTTAAGCACTCATCAACTAATTAGTAAATATTTTATAGTTATTTAATTGTGCACCTAATTTTCAGTGACTAAAAGTACAGCTCAAATATTATTGAGAAAATAAATATGTTTCAATTGATTTATTAATCAATTGGTTATGTAGTTTTATTATTTTTAATCAAGGATTGAGTAAGTCTGAGGCTTCCCAGGTGGTGCTAGTGGTAGAGCACCTTCCTGCCAGTGGAGGAGATAAGAGATATAAGAGATGCAGGTTTGATCCCTGGGTCAGAAGTATCCCTGGAGAAGGGCTTGGCAATTCAGTCCAGTATTCTTGCCTGGAGAATCCATGGACAGAGGAGCCTGGTGGGCTATAGTCCACAGGGTCACAGAGTAGGATACAACTGAAGCAACTTAGCGTGGGTTAAGTCAGAATCATGAAGTCATGTAATCTTCTTACACTCTCTTCCCCATGCTATCTATTCATTCAACATGTCTCAATAAATATTGATTAGCTCCACTGCATGAGGCACTTTGGAAACAAATGGTAATAAAAAATAAATATTTATGAACACTGCTTTCACCTTAATGGAATGTACAGTCTTTCAAAATAGACTCAGTCAAATAAACAAGTTCAGTTCAACCTGCACACACATGCATGCAAACACAGACACACTTACACACATTTTAACAGACAATATTTAACCAGGTCAAGTACAGAAAAGAAGACACATACAGTGGATCAGTGAATATATATACCTAGGAGTTGACAGCATGAAGAAAAAGAGTAAGATGACTTTTGAATAGATTCTAGTGGTCATTTCTAAGGGATGTAAAGAAGCTATTTTGGTTCTATTCACTGAAGTAGAGTACTCTGGAAGGGAATCAGATTAGGCAGAGTTGGCTTAAATTCTATTTTCTTATTTTGCCATAAGATATAGTGCCAAATTTTCTGTAATTGTGGTTTTCATTCTGTCTCCCTTCTGATTGATAAGGATAAGAGGGCTTGTGGAAGCTTCCTGATGAGAGGGAATGGCTATGGGGGAGTCTCGGACTTGCTCTGATGGGCAGGGCCACGCTCAGTATATCTTCAGTTCAGCTTTCTCTTGATGGGTGGGGCTATGTACCCTCCCTGTAGTTTGCCCTGAGGCGACCTTCTTCAAAAGGACTTATGCCAGCAATCTGGGGCTCCTAGGACTGTTGTATTTAGTGCTCATGACCTCACATCAGGCCACTGTCAACTCACAGCTCTGCCAGAGAATCCTGGACACTCACAGGCAAGTGTGGCTCAGTCTCTTGAGGGGTCACTGCTCCTCTCTCCTGGGTCCTGGTGCCCACAAGCTTTTGTTTGTGCCCTACAAGAGTCTGTTTTTCCAGTCTTCTGGAAATTCTATAATCAAATCCCACTGGCCTTAAAAGTCAAATTCCCTGGGGCTTCTCAGTCCTTTTGCCAGATTCCCAGGTTGGAAAATCTGCTGTGAATCTTAGAACTTTCAAAACACTGTGAGAACTTCTTCAGTATAATCATTCTCCAGTTTGTGGGTCGTCTGCTCAGTGGCTGTATGGTGAGACTAATGGCGACCTCCTCCAAAAGGACTTATGTCACACACCATGCCTTCCAAGTCTGCTGAAGTCAGAGTCCCTGTCCCTGTGGCAGGCCACTGCTGATCTGTGCCTCCACAGGAGACACTCTAACACTCAAAGGCTCAGTTTCGGTGGGCTCTCTGGGTCCTGGTGCACACAAGGTTTTGTTTGAGCCTTCTGAGCATCTCTGTGGGGTTTGATTCTACACGTGATTTTGTCCTCCCTCCTACCATCTTGTTGGGCTTCTCCTTTGCCCTTGGATGTGGGGTATCTTTTTTTTTTTGGTGGGATTCAACATTTTCCTGTCAATGGTTGTTTAGCTGTGAATTGGAATTTTGGAATTCTCACAGGAGAAGATGAGTGTATGTCCTTCTACCATGCCATCTGGTTTGTTCCCCTTATATTTCAGTAATGAAAGCAGTGCCTGGATTCAAACACCAACTTTCATTTAATTGCTTGTAACTTTGACAACGTCTTTGAACATGTTTAACCACAGCTTCCTCACCTGACCCAACGCCAAGGACTTCCCTGGTGGCTAAGTTGGTAAAATGTCTGCCTACAATGCAGAAGAGCTGGGTTCAATCCTTGGGTCAAGAAGAGCCCCTATTGCAAGTTGGGAACAGGTGGTGATGAAGGACGTGGGCCTCTGCTGTGGAAGGCCTCATTTGATTGATGTGTGGCTTAACTTTGGTCCCAGGGGCAGGCATCTGATTTGCCACACATGCTGGGGACAGTTGAGGTGCTCCTCCAGAGAGAGACTGGCAGGTGCTACCACTAGATGTCTTTGCCCTTCCCCAGCCTTGGCACCATCTTCTCTCCCTTGGACATGTAGGGTGCTCCCTGCCTCCCCAAGAGGGAGGCTGGCAGGCACCACCACTAAGCTGCCTCTTCCCTGACCCAGTTCTGGCTTCATCTTCATCCCTCTTCTCTCTTCATTGTTGAACCCAATGAAACTATGAGCCATGCTGTGTAGGGCCACCCACGATGGACTGGTCTCAGTGGAGAGCTGTGACAAAATGTGGTCCACTGAAGAAGGGAATGGCAAATCACTTTTCTTGGCTTGAGAACCCCATGAACTGTATGAAAAGACAAACAAATATGACACTGAAAGATGAACTCTCTAGGTCAGTAGGTGCCCTATATGCTACTGGAGAAGAGTGGAGAAATAACACCAGAAGGAATGGAGAGACAGAGCCAAAACAAAAACACCACCAGTTGTGGATGTGACTGGTGATGAAAGTAAAGTCCAATTCTGTAAAGAGCAATATTTCAAAGGAACATGGAATGTTAAGTCCATGAATCAAGGTAAATCAGAAGTGATGAAACAGTTGATGGTGAGTGAACATCAACATTTTAGGAATCAGTGAACTAAAATGGAATGGGCAAATTTAATTCAGATGACCATTATATTTACTACTGTGGCCAAAATCCCCTTAGAAGAAATGAAGCAGCCCACATAGTCAACAAAAAAGTCTGAAATGCAGTACTTGGGTGCAATCTCAAAAACAACAGAATTATCTCTGTTTGTTTCCAAGGCAAAGAATCCAATATCACAGTAATCCAAGTCTATGCCCCAACCACTGATGTTGAAGAAGCTGAAGTTAATGGTTCAATGAAGACCTACAAGACCTTCTAGAACTAACACCAAAAAAAAAAAAAGAAAGAAAGAAAGATGTCGGTTTCATCATAGGGGACTAGAATGCAAATGTAGGAAATCAAGAGATACCTGGAGTAACAGGCAAATTTGGCCTTGGAGGACAAAATTAAGAAGGGCAAAGACTAACAGAGTTTTATTCTATTAATAATACTTTATCAACACTGATATTTGTTCTCAGCATCTCTTATTACTCAGCCCCTGGTAGTTTTAAATATAGGGATTTGTGTTTCTTACTTCAATAGATTATTGAAGGCATTTTTTTTAATTGAAAATTTGATCCAGGGTGTAGATTTCCACATTATTTTAATGCAGGGTGAAATGCCTTCGAATTATCTTAATCTGAACTCCCAACTCCACTGTCGACTCAGTGCTTTGGAAAATTTAGTGACTCTTCAAATCATCCAGGCAGCCATTAGTTACATTTCTGCAGAATTTTCATGTCTCCATTAAGATTTTATGTGTTCTTAAGACTTGCTTTTTAATTGTGAAGTAGTTTGCTACTGATTACTTCAATGCATTATCTGCTGGGAAGACTCACATATGACCAGCATGAATTTAATTTTAAATTTACATCACCACCCCATGTGACAGTTTTGTATGAGTCACTTCTCACTCAAGAACCACATGCTGTAGCAGAATATATTAAATTGAGTTTGAAATTCTTTTGAGCCAAGTGGTTAGACATATGGGTCTGGAGTTCAGAGGAGACATCTGTGCTAAAGATATAAATGGTAGTTATCCAAGTGTGGCTGATTCCTGAAGGCCTGCTTGTGAATGAGATTATTTATGGTAACAATATAAACTGAAAGTCAGAGGCTAGAACTGACCTGGAAGAACTCCACCCATTTATAAACATGATCTTGAGCAGGAAATAGAAAATGGGTTGGCTGAACGTCTTAGGGAAAGCAGGACAATGAATTCTAGCATCTGTGGGAAGAGGAAAGATCACAGTTCAAATATTCTCACTTCATCACCCCCTTTTATACCATGTCAAAAATACTAATTCCAAATTACATAAAATTAAAGCTACCTAAGAAAATAGCACTTATGTACTAGGGTGCTTATCAAATCTATTCATACTGACTTATTTAAAAATTTCAGTGTACTTGGTTATTCCTCCTGTGTGTACATGTATTTTTATGTAAAGTTATAAGCATATCCTTGTGTTTTTTTTTTCTTTTAATCTCCCCGACAAGATAATAAATAAATGACTCAAGTGAGAGCTATTAGAGACACTATGTGGAAGTGCTAAATTTGTACCCTTCAAAAAGAGCAGAGAAGAATTTTTACAAAAGATTATATAGACATAAAAATCCCACAGATATGCCAAAGAAAAATGACATCTATACCTTGGCTGACAATGATACATGATACATCTGTAACTGCTCAAAAGTTTGTGCAGTGATTCTAAGACATGGAATTCTGCTAGAAGCCAGGATCCGCCACTGAGGAACACAGACCCTGGCATTAGGAGATGCAGAGATGATAAATGATGACTTGAACCAAAACTGGGTACACTGGGAAACTTTATGCTAAAATAGGAACATACATAAAGTAGGAAAAGCGAAAAAAAAAAAAAGAGAGATATTTTTAAGAGTTTCTGTTAAAGTGCATTTTGAATAGTAGAAATAACTAAAAGCACAGTGAACAACAATTCTAAACTTAAAAGAAGATACTGGAATCAGATTTAGAATCACATCTTTGAAAATCAACTGTATGATTCCTAGCGACTGCAATTCTAGTACAGTTTTACAGGTCTCGGCTTTTACAACTGAAACCAGCATAAATCTTGTGTGATTATGAGCTGAAGGGAGTTTTACTCTCTTTTTCATGTGGCTCTCTACTCTCACCCTTAAGAGTAATGTGAAAGCCTCTTAACACCAGCCTGCTCAGGGTTTTGTGTAAATAGATGGAAGAGTGAAAGGCAGTGAGGATGAGCAAATGTTCTTGCTCCTGCTTCAGAAGCCCTCCCAGCCCATTTAAAAAATTGACTCCATGATATTTACAAATTTATATTCCCATGCCTTCTCTCCATAACACCCATCATCAGTACAATCTATGTTTGTGTCCACATTTGAATGTGTACACTTTTTAACTTGCTTTTTCTAAAATTCTTCTATAAGAAATAGTATAACTTAAGTAATTTGAATTATAGCATGGTCTATAATGGGAGACCATTATATAGTCTCCTGTGGGGTCAGGTCGCTTATTAAGTAAAATAGCTTCATCAGAACATTTCTACTTGTTTTCTATTCATAATGAAACTTCTAAATGGATTGGATTCAACAGACTGCAATGCAGAAAAAGGTTTTTATTTCTTTTTTAATTTTTTTAAATTTTGTTTTATATTAGAATAAAACTGATTTACAATGCTGTGTTAGTTTCAGGTGTACAGCTAAGTGCCTAATTCATGCATATACATATGTCTATTCTTTTTCATATTCTTTCCCATTTAGGTTATTACAGAATATTGAGTAGAGTTCCCTGTGCTCTACAGTAGGCCCTTGTTCATTATCTATTTTATATATAATAATGTTTTTTTGTTAATCCCAAGCCCCCAATTTATTCCTCCCTTCCCTGCTACTTTTCCCCTTTGATAACCATGTTTGTTTTCAAAATCTGTGAATCCATTTGTGTTTTGTAAATAAGTTCATTTGTATGTTTTTCTTTACTTTTAGGTATAAAGAAGAAATTTCATTTTTATATAATTTCAACTACTCTACATCTCATTTAAATTACTGTTCCCCTCCACACACACACAATCTCAGGCCTGACTCATACTTTGCAGATAACAATGTGGGGAGGAACATGGGAATTAAAGAAAAAGTGGCAAAGTTGTATACAGCTGATGATATATTATTCTAGCTCCTGGAAACTCTTCTGGCAGGATTCTATAGACTGTCTCAAACACACCAGGTACTTTGGTTGGTGCTTTATAGATGAATGACTTCCAACACTGCACAGTTCTAGAAATGGGCTATGGGTCATGGTGAGGCATTCTGAAAAGATTCTTAATGTTGGAGTCTCCTCACTCAGAACAGCAGTGCTCAGGGCATGTTCCTGTCAAGATTACTCTCCTTCTTAAGTGCAAGGATTGTACTTATTTTCAGCTAAGCTCCTCAAACTGCACTTGCCATTTAATTGACATCAGAGGTAGAGTAAGAGCCTCCCCCACACGCCCACATCCTAGTCCTTGAAAGTAAAAGTGTTAGTAGCTCAGTAGGGTCCGACTCTTTGCAACCCCACGGACTGTAGCCCATCAGGGTCCTCTGTCCGTGGAATTCTGCAGACAAGAATACTGGAGTGGGTTTCCGTGCCTTTCTCCAGAGGATCTTCCCAACTTAGAGACTGAACCCAAGTCTCCTGCATTGCAGGCAGATTCTTTACCGCTGAGCCACGAGGGAAGCCCCTATCATAGTCCTTGGAACGCTTGAGGACGTTAGGTTCCATGGTGAAGAGCAATTAAAGTTGAAGATGCAATTATGGTTGCAAATTCCTTATCAGCTGTCCTTGAGAAGCAGGGATTACTGGACTTTGTAATCCATGTGTAATTACAAAAATCCTTGTAAATGGAAGAGGGAGGCAGAAGATCAGAATCAGAGAGGGATTTGAACACAGAGTTGGCTTTGAAGATGGAAAGAGATCATAAGCCAAGGAATGCAGATGGCCTCTAGAGGCTGGAAAAGACAACAAAACGGATTCTCCCCTAGAGCTTCTAGAAGGAAACACAGCCCTGTTGACACCCTGATATTAGCCCAGTGAAACCCATTTAGGACTTCTGATCTCTTCTGAACTTCTTTAATATAATAAATTTCTGTTAAGTCAAAACAAAACAAAAAACATGTCTCTCCAACCCAAATCCTTATCAGGCGCACATACAACCCAGCTAGTCTAGGAGTGTGAATGGATCATAGTTCCAACATCAGAGACAGATGCAGAGACTATATTCTTACCTTTAGATTTTCACTGGAGAGCCAGACACCAGTTTTTAAGTGGATGAAAGACCAGGAGACTCAATAAGAATGGAGTAGGTCTCTTCAAGTCAGTCAACTTGAAATTATCTTGAGCAAGATGAGTGAAGAACACAGTACACAGACAACTCCCTTCAGATAATCAACTAATGATTCCTTTCTCAAATTGGTTTCCTGGTTTTCCCTATATATCACCTGGGTTGGGAATAAACTAAATTTCATTCCTGTGGCAAGACTTCTGTTTGACCTTTGGAGAATATTTGCAACTCTTCTTCCTAAATTTGGATTTTCATCCAAATTAAGACAAAAGGAAGTTTATTTAACATCCCATTATATTTCTTTTTATATTAGGCATATATTTCAAATGCCTAATGATCATTTCTTAGGCATTTGAATCAGAAAGTGGTGAGAAGTAAAGTATGAGTTATTAAAAAAAAAAAACAGAATATACACGTAGGTGTGATTTGAGTGGCATAAAGTTTATTAGTTGGAAGAATTATTGTTTACAGGTAAAATTAAATGATTTGATTATGGACAGACCACCTGGATATTCAGAGACATACTTTTTAACTTATTAATCAGAAGAAAAATACTTTAAGAACTAAAATTTTAAAAAGGCTAGAAAGATTTTTTAAATTTCAATAGATAATTCATGTTAAATATTTGCTTAATATTTAGTATTAATATAGCTTTGTGTTATTAAAAGATGTGGCTATAAATATTGTTCAAGTGTTTGATGTTAAAAACATTGTATTCCTTAGTGGTGATTAAGAAATATAATATTCTTTAAGTTCTATGAAACAGTGGTTCTAATTAGAATGTTCTTTGTATGCAGGAAAATAATGTGCTCTTTCAAAGAAAGAAAATTGGCATTTAACAACCAGTGAAGTTGTATAAGATACTATATTTCTGATACAAAATAACACATACAGTTTGATATTTTAGAACTGACACAACCTCAGTTCATCATCCTGCAAAAGTTATTCAGGGATCCAAGTACTTCATATTATATTCTTTGTAAAACTATATATTTTGTAGCTATTTGTGCTGGGTAATGCAAGCTCTATTTCACCTTCAAATCTGGATTATCTCATTTAGAGTAAAGAGTAGAAATTCTACTCCACAAATATGTTAATATCAGAAGTGAAATAAGAAGAAATATGGATACAAATGATCTACAGCAAACTAAATAAAGATTAAGAATAATAATATAGCATAATTAGAAGGAAAGATAATTATAATTGTGGAGAAAAATCCATTTTAAATAATCTCTTTTAAAATATTATTATTATTATTTATTTTATTTTTTAACTTTACAATATTGTATTGGTTTTGCCATATATCAACATGAATCCACCACATGTATACACATGTTCCCCATCCTGAACCCTCCTCCCTTCCCATACCATCCCTCTGGGTCATCCCAGTGTACCAGCCCCAAGCATCCAGTATCGTGCATCGAACCTGGACTGGTGACTCATTTCATATATGGTATTATACATGTTTCAGTGTCATTCTCCCAAATCATCCCACCCTCTCCCTCTCCCACAGAGTCCAAAAGACTGTTCTATACATCAGTGTCTCTTTTGCTGTCTCATATACAGGGTTATTGTTACCATCTTTCTAAAATCCATATATATGCTTTGCTGCCGCTGCTAAGTTGCTTCAGTCATGTCCGATTCTGTGCAACCCCATAGACGGCAGCCCACCAGGCTCCCCCATCCCTGGGATTCTTCAGGAAAGAACACTGGAGTGGGTTGCCATTTCCTTCCCCAATGCATGAAAGTGAAAAGTGAAAGTGAAGTCGCTCAGTCGTGCCTGACTCTTAGTGACCCCATGGACCGAGGCCCACCAGGGTCCTCAGTCCATGGGGTTTTCCAGGCAAGAGTACTGGAGTGGGGTGCCA
Source organism: Bos javanicus (assembly GCF_032452875.1). NCBI lineage: Eukaryota > Metazoa > Chordata > Mammalia > Artiodactyla > Bovidae > Bos > Bos javanicus. The sequence goes on along the minus strand of NC_083876.1, from coordinate 6,312,902 downwards.
TTGCCTTCTCCAATATATGTGTTAGTATACTGTATTGGTGTTTTTCTTTCTGGCTTACTTCACTCTGTATAATAGGCTCCAGTTTCATCCACCTCATTAGAACTGATTCAAATGTATTCTTTTTAATGGCTGAGTAATACTCCACTGTGTATATGTACCACAGCTTTCTTAAGGAATCTCCACACTGTTCTCCATAGTGTCTGTACTAGTTTGCATTCCCAACAGCAGTGTAATAGGGTTCCCTTTTCTCCACACCCTCTCCAGCATTTATTGCTTGTAGACTTTTGGATCACAGCCATTCTGACTGGCGTGAAATGATACCTCATAGTGGTCTTGATTTGCATTTCTCTGATAATGAGTGATGTTGAGTATCTTAAAACTTTATCACATGCAAAGCGAAAGAACAAATGAGGTTACCTGGGCAGGTATTTGGGAAATATATGTATTCTCAAGAAGAAGCATTCTCAGTATCCACAACAATACCCAATATCAAAACAGTTCATAAATATTTTTTAATTTTGTCTTATTTTTGTAGCTATGGATGAATTTATTATTTTTTGATGTAACCATTCAACATGTACAAAGTAAGTAAAAATTTCCTAGAGTGTCAGACAGTTTTTAGGCAATTGCTAGACAATTGCCTTTAGGTTTAATTTCCAAGTTTGGGAGAGGGAAAGGGAGGAAATACATTTAAACATATTGTTAGTGACTTGGAAATTTCTGAAGGATTAATTTTGATTGATCATTTATTTTTATATATAATTTGTATGTTCATAAGATTATGCCAGCTCTTAGAGATTAGGAGGAAAATATTTGAGTTGATGCCCTCAGAATATTTCCAGTCTTTGTATTGTTAGTTGTATCTATTCTCACTCATGATCACTAAATCATCTTCAGTTGTAAGTCCCTGGTAGTTGGTAGGCAGCAGTATTCTTATTGCTTTATCTATTGAAGGGATTTATTGCATATAATATTCTAGTCTGATATATATTTGATTGAAAATTCAACTCTGGACCTCAAACTTCATTTATATATTGCACTACTGTAATAAATCAGGAAAAACAAAACATAAGCATTATCAATGATTACCAACACTTATCCCAAGAGCTCAATGAAACAGTCCTAAGAAGCTTGCTCTCTTTACAAGCTGCCCCCTGTCCTTACCTTGATATTTGAATTTTAAGGAGGAAATTGACTCCCAAATGAGTGTCTGCATCCCAAGTTATATATAGAAGATAGAAGTATACAAGAGAAGTAATATAGATAAGACAAGTAGATGTCCAGTTGTTTTACAGATCAAAATTCCAGTACCAGGACAGTGGACTAACAGCATGTCACAGAAGACATGATTTTGTTGCAGATTCATAGCAGAAGTCTCCCCCTAGGGTTGGGACAGTAAAGAGTATCTGTGAGTTTTCTCTAGAATAGCGCTTTTGTACCTTTTCTGGATAACATTCTGTTAAAATGAAAATGATGAACTCATTCTGATTAAAAAGAAAAAATAAAAAGTCAAGAATATAACCTCTGCAAAGCTGTACAGTAGAGCTAACACAACATTGTAAAGCAACTATATGCCAACAAAAATTTTAAAAAATAAGTAAATAATAACAGGGGAGTAAGGAAGGAGGAGTGCTTCCCTGATGGCTCAGTAAGGAAAGAATCTGCCTGCAATTCAGGAGACACAGCAGGTGCAGGTTCAATCTCTGGACCAAGAAGATTCCATGGAAAAGGAAACAGCAACCTGCTCCAGTATTCTTACCTGAAAAATCCCATGGATGGAGGAGCCTGGTAAGCTACAGTCTGAGGGGTCACAAAGAGTCAGTCATGATTGAGTGACTAAGCATGCATGCAAGCAAGGAAAGAGGACTTGAGAGATGAGCCCATATGCATTTACTTTATCATATTCAGGAAGCTTTGCATTTGTGTCTGGTGAAATTTCTGAATTTCTATTTTTCCGAACAAGAGAATTAAAAAAGAAAAAACCTACTCTATTAAAAAGAAAGAAAGAAAAAACATCAAAAATACATATATCCAAACAAGAGAATTCTTCTCAGTAATAACCAGGAAAGAATAATTAATAAACAAAATAATTGAATCTCAAAAACATTATGCTGAGTAAAAGACACTAGATATAAAAGAATACATACTGTTATGATTCTAATTCCATGAAAAAGGCAAACCTAAGCTATAATGACAGACTGAAACGATTACAAGGAAGTGAAGGAAATTTCTGGAATGTTGAAATATTCTTTATATAATTAGGTAGTAATTACACAATGTGAATTTTTGTTTTGTTAAACCTCATATTAATACATATGAATTAAAGCTCAATAAATTTATTATAAAAATAGTCACATATCTCAAAATGGTACATTGAAACCATACAGGGATAACACAGACCCTATGGACTCCTTCAACATATCTCCTAAGTATCTTTGAATCTGAGTCTGAGTAATAAAATATAGTAGAAAGTACAGTAATAAACAATGGAACTAGATTATGAAGGGTCACAGTAAATTAATATTACTTCTGAAGGAGTGAAGAAACATCAACAATTTATACTGAATCCAAATGTACACACAAAATTTTGTGTTTATTTCATGTGTTGACTTGGGTCCAGATAAAAAATAATTCTGGAGTTCTAAAACGTATAAACAAAATGAGCAACAGATCTTTTGCATATATTCTGTAATATTCTGATAAGTCCTGAAAAAAAAGATATTATTTATACATACTCACAGGCACTTACAAACACATTGTAATAAACAAAAGTTGGGAACAAACAAGTAGATTTTGGTGTGCTGGTAAGAAGTGTTGGAGTTGAGGGGAGTTAACCACATCCTCTGCTTTGCTCTGGAAACTAAGAGATGAAGAATTTTATTGTTCAAGGCGGAATATAGAGAATGAGCTTGAGGAGAGTAATAGAGGTTAGAGTAGGCGCTGCAGGGCTCAGAGGGGAGTGATGGAAAAACAAACAAGCAAAGGAATGGTGTGCAGGGTGACAAAGACAGTCATCATAAGTTGGAATCAAAGAAGTTAAATGGCTTTTTTTTTTTTTTTCTTCCAATGTGCTTAGTAGCCTAGATGGTGAGAAGACCTACAGCTGGATTGAGACAGAGATGGAAGTTTGAAGGTCAGTGTGTTAGAAGGATGAGAAGCTATCACTGCTTTGTGAGTGGGATCAAGGCTCTGGAACTTCAGATCCATACTGAACTTGAAGGAAAACAAATCAGAAGCAGAGGGCTGGTAAACTGGGGAGAGGGTGAGGGAGAGACTGGTTAAGACACAGGTATCCTGAGGAGGCAAAGACAAGTATGTAAGACCTCTGAATAGGGGGAGAAGATGCTGCAGGCAAAGTGTAGTGTAGTTGGTCTTTAAAATTTTAGAGATACAGCTGTGTACTCTTAGATAGCTGGGCTTTATCATCTTCAGATGCAGAGAATGAGCCTTAGGGCTTTCAATGGAATCTGAAATGGAATTTGAGGAAGCGACCTACTTACTAACTCACCAGACAGAGATATAGAACTTGACAGAAAAAAAAAAAAAAAAGAAAAACTCATCTAGAAAATTTGCTTTATCAAGATTAGCTAACAACAGAGTGTAAGAGATAGAAAGAGTAGGGGAGGAATGACTGCATTGAATAAAGATTAGCGATTATGCTTTGCTTTGGGGGGCATCTAATTTACTATCTTGCTGCCATTTCTATTCAAAATTCTAGCTACCTCAGTCTCTATCAAAAGGGCAAGGAAAGTGGGGCTGCTTCCAAATGGCTGATTAAGTCACTGCTGTAAGTAAAGTTAAATTTGCTGCCTAAAGCCACATACTGGTTGTGATATAGGGATTTTCTCAGTGAAAACTCTGAGCACGTTTCCCACCAGCTTGTGTTTCAAGAGTGAAGGTGTGTGAATTTTTAATAACTAAAGAAACTCTGCTCATCTTAATCCTGATTCACCTGGTTAGGTTTATTTCATTAACACCAGTGTTGACTAAAGAAAAGAAGCAGAGTACAGGTACTTCTTCACAGTCAGTTTCCTGGAGGCTCAGGGATTTTATTTTTGTGTTATATAAATTACAGTCCCTAAAGAAAGTGTAATTATGGATGCATATATCTAGTTCAAAGAGTTTTCATTTGTGTTATTAAAAAAAAAAATCTAATGAAAGGCACTCAATCTGGAAAATGCATTTTCATATATACCAATCAAACTCTGCTCAAAATTGAAGGGAAAATTCAACAGGAGGCACATAATACACAATAATACCACGTGTTTCCACAGCATTTTTTCCAAAAAGTGCTTTCTAGCTCATCAGTTGATCCTAACTAAATTTTGTGAGGTAAGAAGTATTCCCATTTTAAAACATGAAAAACTCAGTTTAGATTAAATTACATGTTAAAAGTCACAAGGACACTAAATTTCAGAGAATGAATTATCCATGAAAATATGCTGTCTTTTGAGAAAATTTCTGAACCCAAGTTTACAAAAACCCAGTTGTGGAGAATAACAAGGAACTCATCATTGTAAAAGATTTTTGTTCCTTTAACATTTTACTATTGAGGGTCTGTAGGGTGAAGGTGCTGCTTGAAGAACTGGGATTGCAAAGTCAATGTGGCAGCTTTGCCTTCATAAAGCTCTCATTGCAGTAATATTTACATATTAAAGCAGTGTGAGTTATATAAATAAATGTTAAGGGGCAATTAGAAAAGATAGCATAAGTTGTGAAGCAACTATTTTGAGAGTCGGGCATAACAGAGTACTCACACATAAAAATATTTTGAATTTCAGAAGAGGCATGCCTATTTTTGACAGAAATGGTCATATACGGTATACAGTAAAGGTGGTTCTGAACAATCATCATAATGAACAGGGGAGACAGAACCAAGTAAACCCTAGATTTGAGGGTGATTCAACTTGGACAAATTCTGGGAGATGGTGAGAGACAGAGAAGACTGATGTGCTGCAGTCCAGGGGTTCTCGAAGAGTTGGACAGGGCTTGGTGACTGAACAATGACAGCTTCCTGGCTATTTCCTAAAGGTCAGGAGAATTTAAAGACAGAGTATGACAAGGAAAGAATCAAAGCATGAGGTCAGGTCTGTGAGGGGCAATAGAGACTAATGGAGGATCCAAAACTGTAGGACCCCACAGCATCCAGGTAGATCCAACTTTATATGAAGAAAGGGTGATGGACTGGTTGATGGGAGCCATGGCAAACTGGAAAGCATGTAAGATACTCAGGAAATTGATTACTAGTCAGCCTAATTCTTTGTACCTGATTATTCTCAGATATTTAATTACTCAAGAAAGTGTTGGAGATGTGACCACCTAATGATCTGGGCAGTAGAGGCTTCTTATCTCCTTTGCTGTCTTGGAAATGTATGCTTTGCCCACAGTTCCCACGGCCAAGCCATTAACAACTTTGAGAGCTGGTCTGAACTGTGTTAGCCAGGAGATCTAATCATCTGTGGCTGCCTGAAATAAGCCTCTTTCTGAAATGAGGCTTATCTACCAGCAGTCTGAAATGATTCGCCTCTTCCATCCCTCTTTGTCCTCCATGTTCAGGGGCCAATTTCAGATTTCACCAAATCTTTGAACCAATAGAGTTTTTGAACCAACAGAGAGGAATGAAATTAAGGTTTTTAGGTGAAATATCTGAGTTGCTAAATTTTTCACATAATTTAAAGGTGTGTACTAAAATTGTGTGAATGCGTGCAGCCAGGTAACAGTCTAAAGATGTCTGTTTTATGCTTTCTGTTCTGAAGGAAAGGAAAATACTTTCATTGGAGTAGGTATTAGAAGTTTCAGTACCTCCCCTAGTGCCTCTGGCTTGCTGTATGATACAAAACAGTAACTTAAAGGCTCTTTGCTTCTGTTGTCAAATTCAAGTTTGTATGCTTGATGTACAGTGAGGCCAAACAAATAAAAATTTTGGACTTTGGAGAGGAGAAATGTTCATTGCAGGGCCAGGCAAGGAGAACAGGTGGTTTGTGTTCAAAGACCCTAAACCCTTAGATGGGTTTCAGGGAAGAGTTTTTAAAAGCAAATTTGAAGGCAGGGCTCCACTGTGCACAACTTTCTTCTGGTTGATTGGAGGTGAGGTAATAAAGCTGAATCTTGCCTCTGTACCCTGACACTGAATTAAATCTCAGAGAGAGAAAGCTTTGGGTGAAGTGAAAAAGAACATGTCTCTTGCTTTGGCAGAGAAAGTGGGCCACTGCAGGCTAATGCCCTCAAAGTTGTGTGTCTTCAATTTTATGGTAATGGTTCATAGAGGGCATGATCAGTTTGTGGACATTTTGACTGGTTGGTAATGAGGTAAAGGGGAGTCAGTATCACCAACTTTCTTGTTGGAAATGGTTTGAAATCTCTGTTGAAACGGGAATCTGAGTTCTTATTCAGAGAGCAAAAGAATGAACTTCACGAACATGCAAACATGGAAGCAAGTGAATAGGACTTATTAAAGAAAAGGGAAATACAAAGCTCTCAGCATAGACACTGAAAGAGGGTAAAAAGCTCCCTAAAGGCAGGACTTACAGTAGTTTGTATGCTTACCAGTATTAAACTGCACATTTTCGGTTGGCTCCCATTCCTAAAATATGTCATTTCTAACCAATCAGCTTAAAGGTCAAAATGTTAAACTTAACGTCTTTATGGCTTCTCTTAATCCTTGGATTAAGTCACCACCCTTTTTTATATCCCTGTCCATTTACAATGGGCCAGCTATATGGGCTAAAGATTAATGATCACTAGTTGTTTTTCCCTCGGGCATCCTGGATCTGAGTGCTGATAATTTATCAGACCAACAACACATTCCAGGACAAAGGATATAGCTTTAGGTTAATGGATCAACATGTCTATTGGAAACAAGACCGAGGTCTCAGAGTCTTACACTGACAGCCTAGCAATTTCTAACTCACTATGTTTGTGGGTAACATACAGTTAACTTCTCCCACCTGGTAGAGGTTTCAGTACTTGTGAAAAGGCTCAAAGATACTGTTATGTGTATCCCTTGACCAGGACCTTGCCCTAAATCTGCGCAGTTGTTTCTCTTGACTTTTTCTCCCTTGTTTCCATATCTCCTTCTTTTCCTAATTAGCAACTGTTTGAATGTGCTCACTCAGAGGAGGACATTGAGGCTGACTGAAGCCTATTTCTTATAATAAAGAAACAGGAGACACAGAAAGGCTTGTGTCTCCAGGAGCCCTACAGGGTCCTGTTTAGTAAGTAACAGGGTGGTGTTCCCAGAATCTCAATCTTCAGCCTTCTGGTTCCAACCAGTCTCAGGTGCACATGCTTCTTCTCAGGCTAAAGTTAACCATCTTCTACCTGGGTGGGGGAGCTTTAGTTCCTACAAAAGAACAGAAAAGTATTGCTATGTATATTCTTTCAAGAGGAACAAAAACTTTGCTTAATGGCTGCTCTATTGTTTCCTGACTGTTCATCCTTTGTTTCTGCATTCACTCCCTTCCCTAATTAGCAACTGAATCTTTCCTTTGGAACTCAGAAAAAATTTAAGAGACTGAAGCCTTTTTCCTACAACCAGGAAACAAGGGAAACAGGTGGGCTTTGGTATCTATGAGGGCCCCAAAGGGTATTGTTGGGTTTCACTTCCACTTACTCACCAAAACAATGGGGATGATATCTGACATCTTCTATCTGAGGTCTGCTATGGGGGCCAAGTGAGACAATATAGAATGGGATCTGAAAGTTTGAAAATTTTACTGAGAAATAATTTTATTATTGATAAAGATGATTATAAATCATGACAAAGATCTATTACTGGTCAATAATAAGGCATTTTTCCTATGTTGTCAATTCTGTTTTCAACTTGGAGACTTGTTTGTCTTAGAAGAAGCTATTATCACTTTGAAATGTGTAAAATATCACCAGAAAGCACAGTTTATCTCTTGGCCAGACTCAGTAGGAAGTAGGTTACTGTGTTCCTTTAGCAAATGCTATTTAGGCTGTAAAATTTTAAAAGGATGTGGGTTCCCTGAGACTGAGGGTAATCTTGTTATGACTGATACTTTACAAGTCCTCTTCATTATGACTTGTAACTAAACTGAATTTTTAGAAAATATTTTAATCATTCCTCAGTGCTCTTAAATAAATGAATAGAATTAGAAGTGAGAGATGTTTTGACAATTTAAATACCACTTAAAATCTTAATTTCATGCCCTTCATGAATAATTAAAATATCTAAGAATACTTAGCTTTTCATAGCAAGAATTAGTGAAACTGAAACAGGAGGAAAGGGGACAGGGTGCAACCTTTGAAAGGATCACATCACTCCAGGACACGGCATAAGCTGGTTAAAACTAAATGGTTCCAAGATGGTAGTGAAGTCAACTTCCACCAGAACTTGAGCATCCATATAGCTCATTGTAACACATCAACCCCCTCCAAGGATCACTGTCCTGTCATGGTGAAGGGGCTAGCTTAACTCAGTGAAGCTATGAGCCATGCCATTCAGGGCCACCCAAGACGAATTGGTTGTAGCAGAGAGTTCTGACAAAACGTGATACATTGGAGGAGGGAATGGCAAACCACCCAAGCATATTTACCATTAGAACCTAATGAACTGTATAAAAGGCCAAAAATATATGACACCAAAAGATGAGTCCCCCAGGTCTGAAGGTATCCGGTTGGAGGATAATTATCAATAACCCCAGAATGAATGAAACAACTGGGCCAAAGAGGATATGATGTTCAGTTGTGGATGTGTCCAGTGATGAAAGTAAAATCTGATGCTACAAAGAACAGTATTGTATAGGAACTTGGAATATTAGGTCCATGAATCAAGTAAAATTGTACATGGTGAAGCAGGAAATAGTAAGAACAATGATAATATCAGACCATCTTATCTGTCTCCTGAGAAACCTGTAGGTAGGTCAAGAAGCAACAGTTACAACCTTGTATAGAGCAATTGAATGGTTCAAGATCGAGAAAGGAGTACAACAGGGCTGTCTTGTTGGCACCCTGTTTGCCTAACCTATACACTGAGCACATAATGAGAAACGCTGGGCTGGATGAGTTATAAGCTGGAATCAAGATAAGCAGGAGAAACATCAGCAACCTCAGAAATGTGGATGATACCTCTCTAATGGCAGAAATGAAGAAGAACTAGAGTCTCTTCATGAAGGTGAAGGAGGAGAGTGAAAGGACCATCTTAAGACTAAATATTAAAAAAATAACAATAATAAGATTATGGCATCTGCTCCCATTACTGCACGGCAGATAGAAGGGGAAAATGTGGAAGTAGTGACAGAGTTCCTTTTTGGGGCTCCAAAATCACTATTGATGGTGACTGCAGCCATGAAATCAGAAGACAACTAACTGCCTCTTGGCAAGAAAGTAATGACAAACCTAGACAGTGTGTTGAAAAGCAGAGACATTACTCTGCTGACAAAGGTCTGTAGTATCAATGCTATAGTCTTCCAGTGATCACAGATAGTTGTGAGAGCTGGACCATCAAGAAGAAAGAATGCCAAATAATTGATGCCTTCACTGGAGAAGACTTCTGAAAGTCCCTTGGACAGTGAGGAGATCAAACCAGTCAATCTTAAGACAGATCAGCACTGAATATTTGCTGGAAGGACTGATGCTGAAGCTGAAGCTCCAGTATTTTGGTCATCTGATGAGAACAGATGACATATTGGAAAACTCCATAATGCTGGGAAAGGTCAAGGGCAGAAGGAGAAGAGGGCATCAGAGGATGAGATGGCTGAACAGCATCACTGATGCAATGAACATGAACTTGGGCAAACTCTGGGAGATGGTGACAGATAGGGAGGCCTGGTGTGCTGCAGTCCATGGGGTCAGAGAGACAGGGGCACAACTTTGTAGCTGAACAACCCAAGAACTGCAACACATCAACAAATGAAGTTGCACAACCATGGGGGCCATAACAGTTCAAGGCTGACCATCAAAGATTAAAATCGGGGTGATGTCCCAATTCCTGGAAATTTCCACTCCTTCCTCCAAAAGAGTTGGAATAATCCTCCCATTCATTAGCCTATGAAATTTGTTTTTGTTTCATTACCTAGTTATTTCTGACTCTTTGCAAGCCCATGGACTGCAGCACACCAGACCTCCCTGTCCCTCACTACCTCTAAGAGTTTGCCCAGTTCATGTCCATTGAGTTGGAGATGCCATCCAACCATCTCATCCTTTGTCGTGGCCCTCTTCTTCTCCTGCCTTCAATCTTTCCCAGAATTAGGGTCTTTTCCAATTAGTCAGCTGTTTGCATCAAGTGGCCAAAGTATTGGAGTTTCAGCTTCAGCATCAGTTTTTCCAAAGAGTATTCAGGGTTGATTTTCTTTAAGATTGACTGGTTTGATCTCCTTGAAGTTCAAGGGACTCTCAAGAGTCTTCTCCAGCACCACAATTGGAAAGCATCAAGTTTTCAACACTCTGCCTTCTTTATGGTTCTGCACTCACATCCGTACATGACTAGTGGAAAGACCACATCCTTGACTATATGGGCTTTTGTTTGGCAAAATGATGTCTCCTTTTTAACACACTGTCTAGGTTTGTCACAATTTTCCTGCCAAGAAACAATTGTCTTCTAATTTCATGGCTGTAGTCACCATCTGCAGTGATTTTAGAGCCAAGAAGTGAAAATCTGTTACTGCTTCCACATTTTCCCCTTCTATATGTCATGAAGTAATGGGACCAGATGCGATCATTTTAGTTTTTTATTATTGAGTTTTAAGCTGGCTTTTTTACTCCTCTCCTTCCCCTTCATCAAGAAGTTCTTTAGTTCCCTTTGCTTTCTGCCATTAGAGTGTTATCATCTGCATATCTGAGGTTGTTGATATTTCTCCTGGAAATCTTGATTCCAGCTTGTAACTCATCCAGCCTGGCGTTTTGTATAATGTGCTCTGTGTATAAACAAACAGAGTAACAGTAAACAGCCTTGTAGTACTCCTTTCTCAATCCAGAACCAGTCAGTTGTTCCATACAGACTTCTAACTGTTACATCTTGACCCACATACAGGTTTATCAAAAGAGAGGTAAGATGATCTGGTATTCCCAATCTTAAAGAATTTTCCACAGTTTGTTATGATCCAGATAGTCAAAGGCTTTAATGTAATCAATGAAATGTAGATGTTTTTCTATACTTTCTTACCTTTCTCTGTGATCCACTGAATGTTGGTAATTTGATTTCTGGTTCCTCTGCCTTTTCTGCCCGACTTGAACACCTGGAAGTTCTTGGTTCATGCAATACTGAAGCCTAGATTGGAGGATTTTGAGTACAACCTTAGTAGCATGGGAAATGAGCTCAGTTGTCCAGTGGTTTGAACATTCTTTAGTACTGTCCTTCTTGGGAATTGGGATGAGGATTGAACTTTTCCAGTCCTGTGGCCCCTGCTGGGTTTTCCAGATTTGCTGGCTTATTGAGGGCAGCACTTTACAGCATCTTTTTTTTTTTTTTTAAGATTTTAAATAGCTTTGTTGGAATTCCATCACTTCCACTATCTTTTTTGGCAGCAGTGCTTCCTAAGACCCACTTGACTTCAGACTCCAGAATGTCTGGCTCTGAGTGAGAGCCTACACCATCGTGGTTATCCAGGACATTAAAACCTTTGTGTACAGTTTTCTGTGTATGAAATTACCCAGCCCATAATAGCTAGCCACGCCACAATTTGAGACTGCACTGGCCTTCCATGATGGCCCACACCCTTGTCTGTGAAGCTTACTTCTCCTAAGGACACTCTTTCTTCTGAAATGGCCCACACCTTTATCTGTAGGATGTGTTTCTCTCTAAATATATCCACTTCTTACCTATCACTTTGTCTCTCAATGAATTCATCTGCAATGAGACATCAAGTATCTGAGTTAATTAGGCCTTGAAATCAGGTGTGTGACCTCAGTTGGAAGACTGTTGTTTTGGCGAAGTTTGAGTCCCAGCCACATTGGATTAGCAGAGAAGGCAATGGCAACCCACTCCAGTACTCTTGCCTGGATAATCCCATGGATGGAGGAGCCTGGTAGGCTGCAGTCCATGGGGTCGCTAAGCATTGGACACGACTGAGAGACTTCACTTTCAATTTTCACTTTCATGCATTGGAGAAGAAAATGGCAACGCACTCCAGTGTTCTTGCCTGGAGAATCCCAAAGATGGGGAAGCCTGGAGGGCTGCCATCTATGGGGTCACACAGAGTCGGACACGATTAAAGCAATTTAGCAACAGCAGAAGCAGCACATGGATTAGATTCATAAGCAGGTAAGTCCTCGCACATGGATTCAGGTTTCAGTCTGAGGTGATGTTCAGAACTGAGTGGTGACTGTTCATTTCAGCCGGTTAGTCAATTCAGTCGCTCAGTTGTGTCTGACTCTTTGCGATCCCATGGACTGCAGCATACCAGGCCTCCCTGTCTATCACCAATTCCCAGAGTTTACTCAAACTCATGTCCATTGACTTGGTGTTGCCATCCAACCATCTTATCCTCTGTTGTCCCCTTCTCCGCCCACCTTCAGTCTTTCCTAGCCTCAGGGCTTTTTCCAGTGGTAAGTTCTTTGCATCAGGTGGCCAAAGTTTTGGAGTTTCAGCTTCAACATCAGTCCTTCCAATGAGTATTCAGAACTGATTTCATTTAGGATGGACTGGTTTGATCGCCTTGCAGTCCAAGGGACTCTCAAGAGTCTTCTCCAACACCACAGTTCAAAAGCATCAATTCTGTGGCATTCAGCTTTCTTTATAGTCCAACTCTTACATCCACAATGACTACTGGAAAACCATAGCCTTGACTAGATGGACCTTTGTTGGCAAAGAAATGTCTCTGCCTTTTAATATCCTGTCTAGGTCGGTCATAAATTTTCTTCCAAGGAGTAAGTCTTTTAATTTCATGGCTGCAGTCACCATCTGCAGTGATTTTGGAGCCCAAAATAATAAAGTCTGTAACTGTTTCCACTGTTTCTCCAACTATTTGCCGTGAAGTGATGGGACTGGATGTTGTGATCTTAGTTTTCTGAATGCTGAGCTTTAAGCCAACATTTTCACTCTCCTCTTTCACTTTCATTAAGAGGCTCTTCAGTTCATCTTCACTTCTTGCTATAAGTTTGGTGTCAGCTGCATATCTGAGGTTATTGATATTTCTCCTGGCAATCTTGATTCCAGCTTGTGCTTCATCCAGGCCAGCGTTTCTCATGATGTACTCTGCATATAAGTTAAATAAGCAGGGTGACAATATACAGCCTTGGCATACTCCTTTCCCTATTTGGAGTCAGTCTGTTGCATCATGTCCAGTTCTAATTGTTGATTCCTGACCTGCATATATATTTATCAAGAGGCAAGTCAGGTGGTCTGGTATTCCCATCTCAAGAATGTTCCACAGTTTGTGGTGATCCACACAGTCAAAGGCATTGTTATAGTCAATAAAGTAGAAATAGATGTTTTTCTGGAACTCTTTTGCTTCTTTGATGATCCAAAAGATGTCAGCAATTTGATCTGTAGTTCCTTGGTCTTTTCTAAAACCAGCTTGCACATCTATAAATTCACAATTATTAATGTATTGCTGAAGCCTGGCTTGGAGAATTTTGAGCATTACTTTACTAGCATGTGAGATGAGTGCAATTGTGCAGTAGTTAGAGCGTTCTTTGGAATTATCTTTGGCGTTGGAATGAAAACTGACCTTTTTCAGACCTGTGGCCACTACTGAGTTTCCCAAATTTGCTGGCATATTGAGTGCATATGCCATATGACTGTTCATTTAGGTAGACTGTATGCCTTCTAATTTGCCATGGGCACATTATTAACCAGCCCCTTCCCCTTCCTCAATGGAATTTAACTGGTCATGTATGGATGTGAGAGTTGGACTGTGAAGAAAGCTGAGCACCAAAGAATTGATGCTTTTGAACTGTGGTGTTGGAGAAGACTCTTGAGAGTCCCTTGGACTGCAAGGAGATCCAACCAGTCCATTCTGAAGGAGATCAGCCCTGAGATTTCTTTGGAAGGAATGATGCTAAAGTTAAAACTCCAGTACTTTGGCCACCTCATGCGAAGAGTTGACTCATTGGAAAAGACTCTGATGCTGGGAGGGATTGGGGGCAGGAGGAGAAGGGGATGACAGAGGATGAGATGGCTGGATGGCATCACCAACTTGATGGACGTGAGTCTGAGTGAACTCCCGGAGTTGGTGATGGACGGAGAGGCCTGGCATGCTGCGATTCATGGGGTTGCGGAGTCAGACATGACTGAGCGACTGAACTGAACGGAAATGAACTGAAACAATTTAAATGCAATGGTGAGATGAAATTGGGATCAATGAATATGAATGCTGCCAAAATTACTAGACTGTACCTGTTTCCTTTGAGGAGCTGGGAAGTTCAATCTCTAGCTACAAAAATATATTAAACCTGGGCTTGGTTTGGGCAGTGACCAGTATCAAAATGTAAACTTTTATAATCAAAGCCTTGTACCTCTATAGAAGTCTGCATTTGCTTTTCAAGGAGGTTCAGTTCCAAGGAAAGGGTCCACTTATATCTGAGGGTTGAAATAGGAGACTCTAAAAGCCATATCCATAAGTCACTAAAACATGAATAGAATTATACCCTGTGTATTCTTTTGTATCTCGCTTCTTTTGCTTAGTGCTTTCTATTTTAAGATCCATCCACCTTGTTTAGTGTTTCAGGAGTGAATTTTTTTTTTCCCATGGTGCTAGCTCTATCTTTCTCTCTTGATTGTTTAAAGATTTCATCAATAATGTGAACTATGGCCTTATTAATTTTTTTCTATTGTTTGTATTCTATTGTATTAAGTTCCTGTCTTATTTTTATTGTTTTCTTTCTTCTATTTATTTTGGGTTGGATTAGAAAAGATATCCAGAGCTGGACAGTAGTGAAAATGGTAGAAATAGATTTTATTCAGGAACTATTATAATAGGGGGAAAATGCCTCAGTGCAGAATTGGTTCATTCTTTACGTCAGACAGTGTGGGCAGATGGAGATGTACAGTCAAGGAGCAGGGAAGGGCCAGTGATAGAGCAGTACTAAAATGTAACATCTGGAATAAGCACGGATTCTGTCTGAATCAACTCATCAGTATTCTTGTTGAAGGCAGCCCAATGTGATCAGACCTCACCAGGGGACTTGTGGAAGATGAGAAATTTGACATAAGCTCAGATATTGAAGATGGAGGATTTCCCGTTAAATGGCTTAGCAAGCTTTTGCTAAACTGGACAACACAGGTCCAAAAAGGATGAATAGGAAAGCCCAAGGTGGAAGTCTAGTTGAGAAGTGGCCTTAAGGGAGCCAGACTAAAATTCATTCAAGAAAAGTGTCTGTTTCAGTTGAATTCACTATTATACTGGTTTCTTAAGATGTCAAGTCATTTATTTTACAATTTCTTCTTTTCTGGTATAACCATCTGAAGTTATAAATTTCTGTCTAAGACTATTTTGGCAGCATTCCACACATTTCAATATGCTGTGCTTTCATTATCATTCAGTTGAAATATTTTCTGGTCTTCCTTGAGCTATCTTCTTTCTTCATGGGTTTTTAGAAGATTGCTTAATCCTCAAATTTTGAGGGAGTTTCTCAGGTATTTTAAAGGTTAATTTTCAGTTTAATATTATTGGGATCAAATAAAACTCTTTGTGTGTTTTTAAAATTATGGAGTGCATTGAAGGTTATTTATGACATAGTATACAGTTTGTCATGGTGAATGTTCATATGTCCTGGGAATGAATGTGTATTTTGTAGTGATTAGCTATAGGTAAGTCACTTCAGTCGTGTCCAACTCTGTGCGACCCCATAGACGGCAGCCCACCAGGCTCCCCTGTCCCTGGGATTTGCCAGGCAAGAACACTAGAGTGGGTTGCCATTTCTTTCTCCAATGCATGAAAGTGAAAAGTGAAAGTGAAGTTGCTCAGTCGTGTCCGACTCTTAGCAACCCCAAGGACTGCAGCCTACCAGGCTCCTCCATCCATGGGATTCTCCAGGCAAGAGTACTGGAGTGGGGTGCCATTGCCTTCCCCGAGTGATTAGCAATAGAGTTCCATAAAAATTACATCAAGTAGGTTGATACTAGTATTTATGTTGTGGCCTCAGTAATATTTGACTGATGTTTGAATCACAGAGACAGGAGTGTTACATTTTTCAAAAATAATTGTGGATTTGGTTATTTCTTCTGTTTGTCGTATCAATATTTGCTTTCTGTACTTTTGGACCACTGTTATGAAATGCACACACATTAGTCCACATAGAATCAATCAACACTTTTGTCTTTAAGAAATGCTCCTCTTTACCCTGGTAATCCTTTTTTTTTTTTTTTTTTTTTCAAGCCTACTGTGACACTAACATAGCCATACCAGTGTTCTTACGTTTAGGCTCTGCCTGGTGTGCTGTTTGTTCTTCTGTTTACTTTACCTTGCCTATGTCTGTGTAGTTAAAATCTATCTCTTGTAAAATCCATGAAATTTGATCTTGATGTTGTATTTACCTGAAAGCCTTTGCCTTTAGTTAAAATAGTCAGTTTTAATGTAACATAAGGATTGACATGCTCTGTCTTTTCATTTCTTGTCTTGTTATAGATTAAGTAATTTTTAGTATTCCATTTTTATTTTCTATGGGATTACATGTTGGAGATATTGTGTTTGTGTGTGTGTGAGATGTGGGTGTGTTTGTGTGTACGTGTCTTCTACTCAAATGTATCTTCAGCCTACTTTATCATTTTACTCCTTCCCAACTTCAAGCAACTGCTTTCTGTTCTTCTACAGAAAAATTGTAGCTGAATTAAGTATCACTCATTTTTGGGAAAATAGTACATTTTGAGAGAACATTGTTTTAGTACAATTTTTTTTTAGTACAATTTTTAATCTCTTTATAAACAATTGTTTAATTAAGCTAAATTATTCCCTAATTTTGTGGATACGTGTGTCACAGCTGCCTGCAGGTCTATTAATTTTTCTATGTTGTGGCTTTGAGAAATATTTAGGCTTGTGGAAGGTAAAGCATTTTTCATTTCTTAAAAATCTTTTACTACATATTTTCTTTGTGTCTCATTATAAATGAAAGCATGGGTGGTTTAAAATATATTCTTGCTGCACCTTTGAATTGTACCATTTTTCAAATTCTAAGAGGATTCCAAGATTTTTTTTCTTGGTGTAGAACTAAGAATGAATTATAATCTCGAGCAAATAAAACCCTTCCTTAGATGACGGTTATAATTAAAGTTTAAAAAATATTGCATAGGCCATCCTTTCTATTTGTACCTATTTTAAAGTGTAATTATCTCCATTCTAATATATTTATCTGCTTCTGAGTCAGAAGTCCACAACTCCATCAATCTCTAGCTTCTCAAATTTCCCTTTCCACTCACTACTTCATAACGACATTACTTTGGTGGATTATGTACCTAATGGGCCTTTCTGTTTTTTCTCTCTTTCTTAGCAAATGCCTTTTGGAGGTTAATGGGACAGAAGGGACCCATAAATAAATATGCTCAACCTGAGAAGATGAGTCATGTTTGGTCTAACCCAACTGGGGAAATCCTGTTCCTTTATTCTGGTGTATGACAGACTATGACTCAGATCTGACCAATTCAACGTAAAAGGAAGTCTTGTGGGGGGAGGCCGAGATGGAGAAGTCTTCCCTCTCTAAACGAAAAACAGGCACAAAAGAGAAAATGCTCCTTTTGCGTTCATCATCTTTCTTGCTGCTTGGGAAACTTCTATAAGGATTTGATGCTTCACATAGAAAGTGCCACAGGACAAGCCCCAAACATTAAAGAAAGAGGGGAGATGTTTGACCTTTGATGGTATGTGTGTGTTTAGTCTCTCAGTCATGTCCGACTATTTGCGACACTATGGACTGTAACCTAAATCCACCGGATTGCAGGTGGATTCTTTACTGCTGAGCCATGAGGGTAGTCCCTTTGATGTTATAATTAAATCAATAATCCAACTCTGGAATCAAAATTTTCAAGACTTTTTGCAATGTAAAAAATAATGTAACTTTATAGATTATAACTCTTTCTGTAAGGTTTCATGGAAAAGAAGGCATTCTAACTGAAACAGAGTTCATAAGAGAGACTAGAGTCAGCTGAATTATAAGAATTTCATAGAATACTTTCTGTCTCTATTTCCTTGGGGCCAGTGACCTTGGGGCTTTCCTGGTCATCCAGATGGTAAAGAATCTCCTGCAATGTGAGAGACCTGGGTTTGATCCCTGGATTGGGAAGATCACCTGGAAGAGGCCATGACAACCCACTCCAGTATTCTTGCCTGGAGAATCCCCATGGGCAGAGGAGCCTAGCAGGCTACAGTCCATGGGGTTGCAAAGAGTTGGACAGGACTGAAGGACTAAACACAGCAGAGCACAGTGACCTTGACTTTCCATATCATGGAGATAGCAAGATTTCAGATTTGGGAGTAGGCTTAGGAAAAATAAAAGATACTGGCTTGGTTCAGTTTGGGGAGTTAGACTGTCCCTAAAACACATGTGCCATGTGATCCATGGAGACCAGCTAGGCAGAGTACAATACTGAGTTTCTTAAATTTGGGTTCGAAAAGAAGGTTGGTTAGTTGAACGCTATTCCTCTAAAATTGATTTGTATGTATGTATGTATGTATTCTCTCATCTGTTTATCTATCATCTATCTATCTATCATATCTATCACCGATTTTCTACTTATCTATCCATCTGTCTATTCATCCCTTGGAGAAATAACTGAGACTGAGTTAGAGTTGATTGTGCTATTTCAGAAATAAAGTATCTCTAGGTCTACTGAATAAATATCATCCTAACTATTACGTGCTGACTCTTTGTGACTCCATGGATTGTAGCCTGTCAGGCTCCTCTGTCCATGGAGATTCTCCAGGCAAGAATACTGGAGTGGGTTGCCATGCTCTCCTCTAGGGGATCTTCCCAGCTCAGGGATCAAACCCAGGTTTCCTGCATTGAAGGTGGATTCTTTACCGACTGAGCCACCAGGGCAGCCCCCGAATTCTTAAATCTGTTTACAAATATTGGGTCAAAGTGTAACATAAATATAAGATATACAGCTTTATAACACAGATTAAAAATATTCCAGTGCATTATAGCCCTAATTGTAAATTTGTTTCAATTTTATTTTATTTTTTTAAAGTTCATTTGTATCATTATTTTTAGGTTTTACATATGAATGACATCATATGCTTTTTGTCTTTCTCTGACTTACTTCACTCAGTATGGCACTCTCTCAGTCCATCCATGTTGTTGCAAATGGCATTATTTTGTTCTTGTTTATGGCTGAGTAATACTCTTTATATATCCTCTTTATCCATTCCTCTGTTGATGGACATTTAAGTCATTCCCATGTTTGGGCTATTGTAAATTGTGCTGCTATGAACATTTGGGTGCATGCATTTTTTTCAAGTTATGTTTTTTCCAAATATATACCTAGAAGTGGGATTTCTAGGACATATGGTAGTTATATTTTTAGTGTATTTAAGGATTTTTCATACTGTTCTCCACAGTGGCAATACCAATTTGCATTCCCACCAACAGTGTAGGAGGGTTCCATTTTTCCCACACCCTCTCCAGCATTTATTACTTGTACACTTTTTGATGATGCTATTCTAATATGTGTGAGGTGGTATCTTATTGTAGTTTTGATTTGCATCTCTCTAATAATGAGCACTGATGAGCATCTTTTCATGTGCTTTTTGGCCATCTGTAGATCTCCTTTGGAGAAATGTTTGCTAAGATCTTCTATTTTTTGATTGGTTTGATTTTCATATATTGAGCCATGTGGGCTGTTTGTATGTTCGGGAGATTAATTCCTTGATGGTTGCTTCATTTGCAAACATTTTCTTCCATCCTAAGGGTTGTCTTTTTGTTTTGTTTATTGTTTCCTGTGCTGTGCAAAAGCTTTTAAGTTTAATTAGATCTCAGTTGTATATTTTTCTTTTTATTTTTACTACTCTAGGAGGTAGATTCAAAAAGATATTGCTGAAATTTATGTCAAAGAGTGTTCTTCCTTAGTTTTTCTCTACAAGCTTTATGGTATCCAGTATTACATCTACGTCTTTAACCCATGTTGAATTTATTTTTGTACATGCTATTAGAGAATATTCTAATATCTTTCTTTTGCACATGGCTGGCCAGTTTGCCCAGCATCATTTATTGAAGAGAATCTTTCTCCACTGTATCTTCCTAACTGTTTTGTCATAGATCATGTCACTATATATGCATAAGTTTACTTTTGTGCTTTCTATTCTGTTCCATTGATCCATATTTCTGTTTTTGTGCCACTACCATACTGTTTTTACTACTGTAGTTTTATAGTATAGTATGAAGTCAGGGAGCCTGTTTCCTTGATCTCCTTTTTTTCTTTCTTTTTTTTTTTTTAAGGACTGCTTTGGTTATTTGGGGCCTTTTGTATTTCTATACAAAAAAAAAATTGTTCTAATTCTGTGGAAAACATCATTTGGTAATTTTAATAGATTTTATTGAATGTGTAAATTGGCTCAGGTAGTATAATCATTTTGAAAATTTTGATTTTTTGATTTATTTTTCAAAACTTTTTAAAAATTATTATTATTATTATTACTTTTACTTTACAATATTGTATTGGAAAATTCAAGAACATGATATATCCTTCTATGTGTTTCTTTCATGTTCAATTTCTTTCAACAATTTCTTACAGTTTAAAAACAATAGGTCTTAGGTCTCCTTAAGTAGAGTTATTTCTAGATATTTTATTCTTCTTGGTGCAATGGTAAAGGTGATTGTTTCCTTAATTTCTCTTTCTAGCCTTTCTTGTTAGTGAATAGAGATGCAAAAGATTTCTGTCTATTAATTTTGTATTTTGCAATTTTAACAAATTCACTGATGACGACTACTAGTTTTCTGGTAGAATCTTTAGAGTTTTCAATCTATAGTATCATGTCATCTGCAAACACTGACAGTGTTAATTCCTCTTTTCCAATTTGGATTCCTTTTATTTATTTTTCTGTAATTGCTTTGGCCACAAAATTGGCAAGAGTGGATGTCCCTGTCTTGTTCCTGACCTTAGAGGATATGTTTTCCACTTTTCACCATTGAGTATGATTTTAATGATAGGTTTGTTATCTATGGCCTGTTTTTGAAGGTTGATTCCCTATATGCCCACTTTCTGGAGAATTTTTATCATTAGTTCAGTTCGGTTCAGTTTAGTCTCTAAGTCGTGTCTGACTCTTTGAGACACGCCAAGCCTCCCTGTCCATCACCAACTCCCGGAGTTCACTCAAACTCATGTCCATCGAGTTGGTGATGCCATCCAGCCATCTCATCCTCTGTCGTCCCCTTCTCCTCCTGCCCCCAATCCCTTCCAGCATCAGAGACTTTTCCAATGAGTCAACTCTTCACATGAGGTGGCCAAAGTACTGGAGTTTCAGCTTTAGCATCATTCCTTCCTAAGAAATCTCAGGGCTGATCTCCTTCAGAATGGACTGGTTGGATCTCCTTGCAGTCCCAGGAACTCTCAAGAGTGTTCTCCAACACCACAGTTTAAAAGCATCAATTCTTCAGTGCTCAGCTTTCTTCACAGTCCAACTCTCACATCCATACATGACCACCAAAAAAACCATAGCATTGACTAAACGGACCTTTGTTGGCAAAGTAATGTCTCTGCTTTTGAATATGCTATCTAGGTTGGTCATAACTTTCCTTCCAAGGAGTAAGCGTCTTTTAATTTCATGGCTAAAATCAACATCTGCAGTGATTTGGGAGCCCCCAAAAATAAATTTTGACACTGTTTTCACTGTTACCCAATCTAATTCCCATGAAGTGATGGGACAGATGCCATGATCTTCGTTTTCTGAATGTTGAGCTTTAAGCCAACTTTTTCACTCTCCTCTTTCATCAAGAGGCTATTTAGTTCCTCTTCACTTTCTTCCATAAGGATGATGTCATCTGCATACCTGAGGTTATTCATATTTCTCCTGGAAATCTTGATTCCAGCTTGTGCTTCTTCCAGGCCAGCATTTCTCATGATGTACACTGCATATAAGTTAAATAAGCAGGGTGATAATATACAACCTTGACATACTCCTTTCCCTATTTGGAATGAGTCTGTTGTTCCATGACTAGTTCTAACTGTTGCTTCCTGACCTGCATATAGGTTTCTCAAGAGGCAGGTCAGGTGGTCTCATATTCCCATCTCTTTCAGAATTTTCCACAGTTTATTGTGATTCACACAGTCAAAGGCTTTGGCATAATCAGTAAAGCAGAAATAGATTTTTTTCTGGAACTCTCTTGCTTTTTCCATGATCCAGCAGATGTTGGCAATTTGATCTCTGGTTCCTCTGCCTTTTCTAAAACCAGCTTGAACATCTGGAAGTTCATGGTTCACGTATTGCTGAAGCCTGGCTTGGAGAATTTTGAGCATTACTTTACTAGTTTGTGAGATGAGTGCAATTGTGCGGTAGTTTGAGCATTCTTTGGCATTGCCTTTCTTTAGGATTGGAATGAAAGCTGACCTTTTCCAGTCCTGTAGGCATTGCTGAGTTTTCCAAATTTTCTAGCTTATTGAGTGCAGCACTTTCACAGCATCATCTTTTGGGATTTGGAATAGCTCAACTGGAATTCCATCACCTCCACTAGCTTTGTTCATAGTGATGCTTTCTAAGGCCCACTTGACTTCACATTCCAGGATGTCTGGCTCTAGGTAAGTGATCACACCATTATGCTTATCTGGGTCATGAAGCTCTTTTTTGTACAGTTCTTCTGTGTATTCTTGCCACCTCTTCTTAATATCTTCTGCTTCTGTTAGGTCCATACCATTTCTGTCCTTTATCGAGCCCATTTCTGCATGAAATATTCCCTTTGTATCTCTAATTTTCTTGAAGAGATTTCTAGTCTTTCCCATTCTGTTGTTTTCCTCTATTTCTTTGCATTGATCGCTAAGGAAGCCTTTCTTATCTCTCCTTGCTATTCTTTGGAACTCTGCATTCAGATGCTTATATCTTTCCTTTTCTCCTTTGCTTTTTGCTTCTCTTTTTTTCACAGCTATTTGTAAGGCCTCCTCAGAGAGCCATTTTGCTTCTTTTCATTTCTTTTTCTTGGGGATGGTCTTGATTCCTGTCTCCTGTACATGTCACGAACCTCTGTCCATAATTCATCAGGCACTCTGTCTATCAGAACTAGTCCCTTATATCTATTTCTCACTTTCACTGTATAATCATAAGGGGTTTGATTTAAGTCATACCTGAATGGTCAAGTGGTTTTCCCCACTTTCTTCAATTTAAGTCTGAATTTGGCCATAAGGGGTTCATGTTCTGAGCCACAGCCAGCTCCCGGATCTTAATGGGTGTCAGATTTTGTCAAAAGGTTTTTCTCCATCTATTGAGATGATCATATGGTTTCTATTCTTCAATTTGTTAATATGGTGTATCTCACTGATTGACTTGCAGATTGAAAAATCCTTGCACCCCTGGGATAAATCACCCTTGATCATCATATATGATCTTTACAATGTATTATTACATTCAGTTTACTAGTATTTTGTTGAGGATATTCGAGTGGTACTGGTCTTTACCTTTTTTTTTGGGTGGTATCTTTAGATTTGTTGTCAGAGTTGTAGGGGCTATATAGAAGAAGTTGGGATATATTCCTTCCTCTGAAATTTTTTGGAACAGTTTCAGAAAGACAGGAAACATTTCTCAATGTTTAATAGAATTCTGCTATGAAGCCATCTGATCCTATACTTTTTTTAGAACTTTTAAAATCAGTTTTAATTTCAGTACTTATGATTGGCTTGTTCATATTTTGTACTTCTTCCTGGTTCAGTCTTGGAAGATTATACCTTTCTAAGACTTTGAATTTTAAAGTTATCATGATTATACCAAGGAAGATCTCCATCACTTTTTACAGAGGAGCTCTCCACTCCTGTCTTCCTTTTTAAAACTATCTGAAAGTTTTAAGATCATTATAGAGTAAGCTTTATAGGGATATTAAAGATTGACAGGGCTATTAAATTTTGACTTCCAGAACAAAGATAGAGAGCATTTGGACAGGATAATAATGAAAGTGGTCTTTCCAAGAGCTTC
This sequence comes from Bos javanicus, assembly GCF_032452875.1. Classification (NCBI taxonomy): domain Eukaryota; kingdom Metazoa; phylum Chordata; class Mammalia; order Artiodactyla; family Bovidae; genus Bos; species Bos javanicus. Next base: position 6,288,894 of record NC_083876.1, on the reverse strand, counting down.
TTTGTCTACTACAGAATCTGCTAAATTCAGAAAAGACATGGTCAGAGAGAGGTAAAGTCAAAATACCAGAGAGACAAACCTTGTTACTATTACATGAAATTTTAGATTTAGATTCAATCAAGCACATCGAGTGTGGCAACATTTATTCTTAAGGATATTTCTAATAAAGACAAAACTTTGGTGACATATTTCCGTGCAATATTACTAAAGTGTTTTAACATGACACTATTCCAGAAAAGCTGATGATTACCTAATAGTGTAAACTGTTCGTTGATAATTAATCCAAATTATTTAATGCCATCATGAATACCATACCATACTGTATCATTGTTTAAAATCTAAATTAAAGGGGACTGTATCAGTCAATACATGAATTTTGTTTCCTTTTATCCAAAGTGATTTCTTCCTATTCATTGGATAGGCTGATGCTGAAGCTGAAGCTCAAATATTTTGGTCACCTAATGAAAATAACTGACTCACTAAGACTGATATAGGGAAATATTAAAGGCAGGAGGAGAAGAGGACGACAGAGGATGAGATGGTTGGATGGCATCACCAACTCAGTGGACATGAGTTTGAGCACGCTCTGGGAGTTGCTGGTGGACAGCGAGGCCTGGCGTGCTGCAGTCCATAGGGTCACAAAGAGTCGGACATGACTGAGCGACTGAACTAAAGTGATTTCCGACTTTTCATTAGAGTATGGTTTTACTTTTCTTTCTTTCTTTTTTTTTTTTTAAGTAAATTGCCCCTCTTTTCTGTATCTGTTCAGAAAAGTGCAAGTACAATTAATGCTTTTGAATGCCTCAGGGCACTGATCATGTTCTATTTTTTGACTAGATTTATGTCCCAGTTAAGAAATAAATTGTTTTCCTTGAGCTAGTAGCCTTTGGGGTCTTAGGTTAATTGGAGCTTTCTATCATGTCCTAAACTCCCATCTGGAAAAATTCTGAGCTACCCTGGTTAGAACTGTCTGTAAAACTGTACCCTGGAATCACAAGAAGAGGTCAGTATTTTCTTGCATCTGCAACTATGGAAAAGGCATATGAGAGACAGCAGACTTCCTTGATTCTCTTTTCTCTTTACCAGGTGATATTTGGACACTAATCTCATCCAGTCAGCTCTACATGAACAAAAGTTCTGATTTTAGGCCTTTATGAAATATTTATAGTAATATATTACATAGGTTTAAGAGAAAATATTGTTTCTCTTATGCTTAAATTAAAATTGATTGGTCTTCTTTGGAAAATTCAAATTGGTTTTAAAACAATCTAGAACAACTTTCTTTATAGAATAATAGCTTTTAATTGGAAATAATTTGGTTATAAAAGATATATTTACTAAGACAAAGGGAGAAATAGAGATATAGTTATTGTTCCAATCATTGAAAAACTAGCATTCTGTGATTAAGCAAATAAGTGAATGCCCTCTATTTCCAGTAAGTGCTAAAATATGAGTTTTAATATCTAGAAGGATGATTTTATTTTTGCTTTTTTATGCCAATGCAAGTACCAGGTTTTTTTAATATAAATTTATTTATTGTAATTGGAGGCTAATTATTTTAAAACATTGTATTGGTTTTGCCATACATCAACATGATTGTGCCATGGGTGTACACATGTTCCCCATCCTGAACCCCTTCCACCTCCCTCCCCAACCCATCCCTCTGGATCATCCCAGTGCACCAGCCCCAAGTATCTGGTATGTTTCAATGATATTCTGCCAAATCATCCCACCCTCACCCTCTCCCACAGAGTCCAAAAGACTGTTCTATACATCTGTGTCTCTTTTGGTGTCTCACATACAGGGTTATTGTTACCACCTTTCTAAATTCCATATATATGTGTTAGTATAGTGTACTGGTGTTTTTCTTTCTGGCTTACTTCACTCTGTATAATAGGCTCCAGTTTCATCCACCTCATTAGAACGGATTCAAATGTATTCTTTTTAATGGCTGAGTAATACTCCATTGTGTATATGTACCACAGCTTTCTTATCCATTTGTCTGCTGATGGACATCTAGGTTGCCTCCATGTCCTGGCTATTATAAACAGTGCTGCAATGAACATTGAGGTGCACGTGACTCTTTCAATTCTGGTTTCCTTGGTAAGAATGCCCAGCAGTGGGATTTCTGGGTCATATGGCAGTACTATTTCCAGTTTTTTAAGGAATCTCCACTCTGTTCTCCATAGTGGCTGTACTAGTTTGCATTCCCACCAACAGTGTAAGAGGGTTCCCTTTTCTCTGCACTGAGAGGGTGCATTTATTATTTGTAGACTTTTGGATAGCAGCCATTCTGACTGGCCTGAAATGGTACCTCATAATGGTTTTGATTTGCATTTCTCTGATAATGAGTGATGTTGAGCATCTTTTCATGTGTTTGTTGGCCATCTGTATGTCTTCTTTGGAGAAATGTCTGTTAAGTTCTTTGGCCGATTTTTTGATTGGGTCATTTATTTTTTTGGAATTGAGCTGCAGGAATTGCTTGTATATTTTTGAGATTAATTTTTTGTCAGTTGCTTCATTTGCTATCATTTTCTCCCATTCTGAAGGCTTCTTTTCACCTTGCTTATAGTTTCCTTTGTTGTGCAAAAGCTTTTAATTTTAATTAGGTTCCATTTGTTTATTTTTGCTTTTATTTCCAATATTCTGGGAGGTGGGTCATAGAGGATTCTACTGTGATTATGTCAGAGAGTGTTTTGCCTCTGTTCTCCTCTAGGAGTTTTATAGTTTCTGGTCTTACGTTTAGATCTTTAACCCATTTTGAGTTTCTTTTTATGTATGGTGTTAGAAAGTGTTCTAGTTTCAGTCTTTTACAAGTGGTTGATCAGTTTTCCCAGCACCACTTGTTAAAGAGATTGTCTTTTCTCCATTGTATATTCTTGCCTCCTTTGTCAAAGATAAGGTGTCCATAGGTGCGTGGATTTATCTCTGGGCTTTCTATTTTGTTCCATTGATCTATATTTCTGTCTTTGTGCCAGTACCATACTGTCTTGATGACTGCGGCTTTGTAGTAGAGCATGAAGTCAGGCAGGTTGATTCCTTCAGTTCATTTCTTCTTTCTCAAGATTACTTTGGCTATTCAAGTTTTTTTGTATTTCCATACAATTTTTGAAATTATTTGTTCTAGTTCTGTGAAACATACTGTTCGTAGCTTCATAGGGATTGCATTGAATCTATAGATTGCTTTGTGTAGTATACTCATTTTCACTATATTGATTCTTCCAATCCATGAACACGGTATATTTCTCCATCTATTAGTGTCCTGTTTGATTTCTTTCACCAGTGTTTTATAGATTTCTGTATATAGGTCTTTTGTTTTTTTAGGTAGATATATTCCTAAGTATTTTATTTTATTTTTTTTTTTTGTTTGCATGGTGAATGGAATTGTTTCCTTAATTTCTCTATTTTCTCATTATTAGTGTATAGGAATGCAAGGGATTTCTGGGTGTTGATTTTATATCCTGCAACTTTACTATATTCACTGATTAGCTCTAGTAATTTTCTGGTGGAGTCTTTAGGGTTTTCTACATAGAGGATCATGTCATTTGCAAATAGTGAGAGCTTTACTTCTTCTTTTCCAATTTTGATTTTTTAAATTTATTTTTCTGCTCTGATTGCTGTGGCCAAAACTTCCAAAACTATGTTGAAAAGTAGTGGCGAAAGTGGGCACTCTTGTCTGGTTCCTGACTTTAGGGGAAATGCTTTAAATTTTTCACCATTGAGGATAATGTTTGCTGTGGGCTTGTCATATATAGCTTTAATTATGTTGAGGTAAATTCCTTCTATTCCTGCTTTCTTGAGAGTTTTTTTTTTTTTTTTTTTCCCCATCATAAATGGATGTTGAATTTTGCCAAAGGCTTTCTCTGCATCTATTGAGATAATCATAAAGCTTTTATTTTTCAATTTGCTAACATGGTGTATTACATTGATTGATTTGTGGATATTGAAGAATCCTTGCATCCCTGGATAAAGCTCACTTGGTCATGATGTATGATCTTTTCAATGGGTTGTTGGATTCTGATTGCTAGAATTTTGTTAAGGATTTTTGCATCTATGTTCATCAGTGATATTGACTGTAGCTTTCTTTTTTTGTGGCATCTTTGTCAGGCTTTGGTATTAGGGTGATGGTGGCCTCATAGAATGAGTTTGGAAGTTTACCTTCCTCTGCAATTTTATGGAAGAGTTTGAGTACGATAGGTGTTAGCTCTTCTCTAATTTTTTGTTAGAATTCAGCTGTGAAGCCGTTTGGACCTGGGCTTTTGTTTGCTGGAAGATTTCTGATTACCGTTTCAATTTCTGTGCTTGTGATGGGTCTATTAAGATTTTCTATTTCTTCCTGGTTCAGTTTTGGAAAGTTGTACTTTTCTAAGAATTTGTCCATTGCTTCCAAGTTGTCCATTTTATTGGTATATAATTGCTGATAGTAGTCTCTTATGATCGTTTGTATTTCTGTGTTGTCTGTTGTGATCTTTCCATTTTCATTTCTAATTTTATTGATTTGATTTTTCTCCTTTTGTTTCTTGATTAGTCTGGCTAATGGTTTGTCAATTTTATTTATCCTTTCAAAGAACCAGCTTTTCCCTTTGTTGATTTTTGCTACAGTCTCTTTTGTTTCTTTTGCATTTATTTCTGCCCTAATTTTTAAGATTTCTTTCCTTCTACTAACCCTGGGGTTCTTCATTTCTTCCTTTTCTAGTTGCTTTAGGTGTAGAGTTAGGTTATGTATTTGACTTTTTTCTTGTTTCTTGAGGTATTCCTGTATTGCTATGAACCTTCCCCTTAGCACTGCTTTTACAGTGTCCAACAGGTTTTGAGTTGTTGTGTTTTCATTTTCATCCGTTTCTATGCATATTTTTTTTTTCTTTTTTGATTTCTTCTGTGATTTTTTGGTTATTCAGCAACATGTTAAGCCTCCATATATTGGAATTTTTTATTGTTTTTCTCCTGTAATTGAGATCTAATATTACTGCATTGTGGTCAGAAAAGATACTTGGAATTATTTCAATTTTTTTGAATTTATCAAGGCTAGATTTATGGCCCAGGATGTGATCTATCCTGGAGAAAGTTCCGTGGGTGCTTGAGAAAAAGGTGAAATTCATTGTTTTGGGGTGAAATGTCCTATAGATATCAATTAGGAATAACTGGTCTATTGTATCATTTAATGCTTCTGTTTCCTTGTTGATTTTCTGTTTAGTTGATCTATTCATAGGTGTGAGTGGGGTATTAAAGTCTCCCATTATTATTGTGTTATTGTTAATTTCCCCTTTCATACTTGTTAGCATTTGTCTTACATATTCTGGTTCTCCTATGTTGGGTGCATATATATTTATACTTGCTATATCTTCTTCTTGGATTGATCCTTTGATCATTATGTAGTGTCCTTCTTTGTCTCTTTTCACAGCCTTTGTTTTAAAGTCTATTTTATCTGATATGAGTATTGCTATTCCCGCTTTCTTTTGGTCTCTATTTTGTGGAATATCTTTTTCCAGCCCTTCACTTTCAGTCTGTATGTGTCCCTTGTTTTGAGGTGGGTCTCTTGTAGACAACATACATAGGGATCTTGTTTTTGTATTCATTCAGCCAGTTTTTGTCTTTTGGTTTGGGCATTCAATGCATTTACATTTAAGGTAATTATTGATAAGTATGATCCCGGTGCCATTTACTTTATTGTTTTGGTTCGAGTTTATACACCCTTTTTGTGTTTCCTGTCTAGAGGAGATCCTTTAGCATTTGATGGAGAGCTGGTTTGGTGGTCTGAATTCTCTCAGTTTTTGCTTGTCTGTAAAGCTTTTGGTTTCTCATTCATATTTGAATGATATCCTTGCAGGGTACAGTAATCTGGCCTGTAGGTTATTTTCTTTCATCACTTTAAGTATGTCCTGCCATTCCCTCCTGGCCTGAAGAGTTTCTGTTGAAAGATCAGCTGTTATCCTTATGGGAATCCCCTTGTGTGTTACTTGTTGTTTTTCCCTTGCTGCTTTTAATATTTGTTCTTTGTGTTTGATTTTTGTTAACTTGATTAATATGTGTCTTGGGGGTGTTTTGCTTTGGTGTTCTGCTTGGGACTCTCTGGGTTTCTTGGACTGGGGTAATTATTTCCTTCCTCATTTTAGGGAAGTTTTCAACTATTATCTCCGCAAGTATTTTCTCATGGTCTTTCTTTTTGTCTTCTTCTTCTGGGACTTTTATGATTTGAATGTTGAGGTGTTTAACATTGTCCCAGAGGTCTCTGAGATTGTCCTGATTTCTTTTAATTCATTTTTCTTTTCCTCTCTCTAATTCATTTATTTCTGCCATTCTATCTTCTACCTCACTAATCCTATCTTCTGCCTCCATTATTCTATTATTTATTCCCTCCAGAGTGTTTCTGATCTCATTTATTGCATTATTCATTATATATTTACTCTTTTTTATTTCTTCTAGGTCCTTGTTAAACCTTTCTTGCATCTTCTCAATCCTTGTATCTAGGCTATTTATCTGTGATTCCATTTTGTTTTCAAGATTTTGGATCATTTTCACTATCATTATTTGGAATTCTTTATCAGGTAGATTCCCTATCTCTTCCTTTTTTGTTTGGTTTGATGAGCATTTGTCCTGTTCCTTTACCTGCTGGGTATCCCTCTGACTCTTCATCTTGTTTATATTGCTGTGTTTGGGGTGGCCTTTCTGTATTCTGGCAGTTTGTGGTGTTCTCTTTATTGTGGAGTTTCCTCACTGTGGGTGGAGCTGTACAGGTGGCTTGTCAAGGTTTCCTGGTTAGGGAAGCTTGTGTCGGTGTTCTGGTGTGTGGAGCTGGATTTCTTCTCTCTGGAATGCAAAGAAGTATCCAGTAATGAGTTATGAGATTTCAGTGGGTTTGGAGTGACTTTGGGCAGCCTGCATTTTGAAGCTCAGGGCTGTGTTCCTGTGTTGCTGGAGAATTTGTGTGGTATGTCTTGCTCTGGAACTTGTTGGCCCTTGGATGGTGCTTGGTTTCAGTGTAGGTATGGAGGCATTTGATGAGCTCCTGTCAATTAATGTTCCCTGGAGTCAGGAGTTCTCTGGCGTTTACAGGATTTGGACTTAAGCCTCCTGCTTCTGAGTTTCAGTCTTATTTTTACAGTAGCCTCAAGGCTTCTCCATCTATACATCACAGTTGATAAAACATCTAGGTTAAAGATGAAAAGTTTCTCCACAGTGAGGAACACCCAGAGAGGTTCACAGAGGTACATGGAAAAGAGAAGAGGAAATAGAGAGATAAAGGTTACCAGAATGAGATGAGGTGGAATCAAAAGAGGGAGAGCAGGCTAGACAGTAATCACTTTCTTATGTGTGCTCCACAGTCTGGACCACTCAGAGATGTTCATGGAATTATACAGAGAAGAGAAGAGGGAGGAAGGAGACAGAGGTGGCCTGGAGGATAAAGTGGGGAATCAAAAGAAGAGAGACAGATCCAGCCAGTAATTGGTTCCCTACGTGTTCTCCACCGTCTGGAACACAAAGATATTCATAGAGGTGGGTAGAGAAGAGAAAGGGGAGGGAGGAGATAGAGGCGACCTGGTGGAGAAAAAGGAGAGTCCAAAGGGGGAGAGAGCAGTCAAGCCAGTAATCTCTCTCCCAAGTAAAAATGGGTACTGAAGATTGGGTTCTTAAAGGTACAAAATTGATAACAGATACCAAGAAGCAAAGATTAAAAATCTAGAGTAGAGATTGGATTTTCAAAAACACAATATTAAAAAAAAAATAAAAAATAAAGTAACAAAAAATTAAAAAAATATATATATACATATGAAGTTTGCTTTAAAAAATAGGGTCTCTCTCTCTCTTTTTTTTTTTTTTTTGTAAAGTAACGCTGCTGCTGCTGCTGCTAAGTTGCTTCAGTCATGTCCGACTCTGTGCAACCCCATAGATGGCAGCCCACCAGGCTCCCCCGTCCCTGGGATTCTCCAGGCAAGAATACTGGAGTGGCGTGCCATCGCCTTCTCTTTTGCAAAGTAATGCTGCTGCTGCTAAGTCGCTTCAGTCATGTCTGACTCAGTGCAACCCCAGAGATGGCAGCCTACCAGACTCCCCCGTCCCTGGGATTCTCCAGGCAAGAACAGTGGAGTGGGTTGCCATTTCCTTCTCCAATGCATGAAAGTGAAAAGTGAAAGTGAAGTCACTCAGTCGTGTCTGACTCTTCACTACCCCATGGACTGCAGCCTACCAGGCTCCTCTGTCCATGGGATTTCCCAGGCAAGAGTACTGGAGTGGGGTGCCATTGTTTTCTCTGGCGGTGTCTTAGATTAGGGCTTTTCCTGTGGTAGCTATCCCACAGTCTGGTTTGCTAGCCCAAGTTAGTTCCTTCAGATTGCCCTCGGGGCATTCAGGCCAGGTCCTTACTCTAAGCAATGCAGCTTGCACATTCCTGCTGAGCCCCTGCTTGATAGTGGAGGATGCAGGCGTCTGTGCTGCTTCTCGCTGGGGGAGTTACTGTTGGGCACATAATCTGTGGGTTTTAATTATTATTTGTTTCTTTTTTCTCCCAGTTATGTTGCCGTCTGTTGTTCCAAGGCTCGCCACAGACTCAGCAGTGAGAGTGTTTCCTGGTGTTTGGAAATTTCTCTCTTTTTAAAGATTCCCTTCCTGGGACAGAGCTCTGTCCCTACTTCTTTTGTCTCTCTTTTTGTCTTTTATATTTTTTCCTACCTCCCTTCGAAGACAATGGGCTGCTTTTCTGGGTGCCTGATGCCCTCTGCTGGCATTCAGAAGTTGTTTTGTGGAATTTATTCAGCATTCAAATATTCTTTTGATGAATTTGTGGAGGAGAAAGTGATCTCCCCGTCCTATTCCTCCGCCATCTTAGAATTGCCTCCACAAGTACCAATATTAACAAATAATACATTTTTAAAGATGTAGCTAAATCAGTTTCCTTTTACATAGTGGAAGAATTGTAAATGGAGATAGAATTTAAATATAATCTCCTTCTAACTTCATTTGACTCTGAGAAGAATTAAATTGTCCATGAGTAATGCTTATCACCTGGTATCTTTGAGCTTTCCACTATCCTGCTTAGAGGCAAGGGAAGAAAAAATGGAACCAGTAATGGGAACTGGCATACAATGGCATTTGGAGTATAAGTGAAGCACTATAATAAAACAGCTTGATTTTAATTAAAAATAAAATAACTCACTATGATATCTCATATTTCCACATAAATAAGAATTCCATGTGTCTAGCATACTTTTCAACATTTTGGTGACTAGTCTTGCTTTATAAGATGTAATACACTATACAGATAGTAGATTATTCACGGTAATCCAAACCTATGCCCCGACCAGTAATGCTGAAGAAGTTGAGGTTGAATGGTTCTATGAAGACCTACAAAACCTTCCAGAGCTAACACTCAAAAAAGATGTCCTTTTCATTATAGGGGTCTGGAATGCAAATATAGGAAGTAAAAAAACACCTGGAGTAATAGGCAAATGTGACCTTGGAGTACAGAATGAAGCAGGGCAAAGGCTAACAGAGTTTTGCCAATAGAATGCACAGGTCATAGCAAACAGCCTCTTCCAACAACACAAGAGAAGACTCTATATATGGACCTCACCGGATGGTCAACACCAAAATCGATTGATTATATCCTTTGCAGCCAAAAATGGAGAAGCTCTATACAGTCAGCAAAAACAAGACTGGGAGCTGACTGTGGCTCAGATCATGAACTTATTATTGCCAAATTCAGACAAATTAAAGAAAGCAGGGAAAGCCACTAGGCCATTCAGGTATGACCTAAATGAAATCCCTTATTTCTACATAGTGGAAGTGAGAAATAGATTTAAGGGACTAGATTTGATAGACAGAGTGCTGATGAACTAGGTTCATGACATTGTACAGGAGACAGGGAGCCAGACCATTCCCAAGAAAAAGAAATGCAAAGAAGCAAAATGGCTGTCTGAGGAGGCCTTACAAATAGCTCTGAAAAGAAGAGAAGTGAAAAGCAAAGGAGAAAAGGAAAGATATACCTATTTGAATGCAGAGAACCAGATAAAAGCAAGGAGAGATAGGAAAGCCTTCCCCAGCGAGCAGGGCAAAGAATTAGAGGACAACAATAGAATGGGAAAGACAAGAGATCTCTTCAAGAAAATTAGAGATACCAAGGGAAAATTTCATGCAAAGATGGGCTCAATAAAGGTCAGAAGTGGGATGGACCTAATAGAAGCAGAAGATATTAAGAAGAGGTGGCAAGAATACATAGAAGAACTGTACAAAAAAGATCTTCATGACCCAGATAATCACGATGGTGTGATCACTCACACTTCTGTGGAATGTGATCATATTACATCCTGGAATGTGAAGTCAAGTGCTCCTTAGGAAGCATCACTATAAACAAAGTTATTGGAGGTGATGTAATTCCAAGTGAGCTATTTCAAATCCTAAAAGATGATGCTGTGAAAGTGCTGCACTCAATATGCCAGCAAATTTGGAAAACTCAGCAGTGGCCACAGGACTGGAAAAGATCAGTTTTTATTTAGTCCCCAAAAAAGGCAATGCCAAAGAATGCTCAAACTCCTGCACAGTTGCACTCATCTCACATGCTAGTAAAGTAATGCTCAAAATCCTCCAAGCTAGGCTTCAGCAATACATGAACCGTGAACTTCTAGATGTTCAAGCTGACTTTAGAAAAGGCAGAGGAATCATAGATGAAATTGCTAACACCTGCTGAATCATCAAAAAAGCAAGAGAGTTCTAAATAAACATCTCTTTCTGCTTTATTGACTATGCCAAAGCTTTTGACTGTGTGGATCACAATAAACTGTGGAAAAATTCTGAAAGTGGTGGGAATAGCAGACCACGTGACCTGCCTCTTGAGAAACCTGTATGCAGGTCAGGAAGCGACAGTTAGAACTGGACATGGAGCAACAGATTGGTTCCAAATAGGAGAAGGAGTACATCAAGGCTATATATTGTCATCCTGCTTATTTAACTTATATGCAGAGTACATCATGAGAAATGTTGGGCTGGATGAAGCACAAGCTGAAATCAAGATTGCCAGGAGGAATATCAATAACCTCAGTTATACAGATGACATCACCCTTATGACATAAAGTGAAGAAGCACTAAAGAGCCTCTTGATGAAAGTGAAAGAGGAGAGTGAAAAAGTTGGCTTAAAGCTCAACATTCAGAAAACTAAGATCATGGTATCCGGTTCCATCATTTCATGGGAAATAGATGAGGAAACAGTGGAAACAGTGGCTGACTTTATTTTTCCAGGCTCCGAGATCACTGAGGATGGTGATTGCAGCCATGAAGTTAAAAGATGCTTACTCCTTGGAAAGAATGTTATGAGCAACCTAGACAGCATATTAAAAAGCAGAGACATTACTTTGCCAACAAAGGTCTGTCTAGTCAAGGCTATGGTTTTGATATACAGTCGTGTATGGATGTGAGAGTTGAAGTATAAAGAAAGCCGAGTGCTGAAGAATTGATGCTTTTGAACTGTGGTGTTGGAGAAAAGACCCTTGGACTGCAAGGGATCCAACCAGTCCATCCTACAGGAGATAAGTGCTGGGTGTTCATTGGAAGGACTGATGTTGAAGCTGAACCTCCAATACTTTAGCCACCTGATGCAGAGAGCTGACGTATTTGAAAAGACCCTGATGCTGGGGAAGATTGACGGCAGGAGGAGAAGGGGACGACAGAGGATGAGATGGTTTGATAGCATCACCGACACAGTGGACATGGGTTTGGTTGGACTCTGGGAGTTGGTGATGGACAGGGAGGCCTGGCATGCTGCAGGTTGATGGGGTTGCAGAGTTGGACACGACTGAGTGACTGAACTGAACTTAACTGAATTGATACACATACTGCCACCACCACTCTACCCTCTGTCCACTGGTCACAAGTCAAATCAACTCTGTGCCAATGAGTGGCATCAGCAGCTTCTGACTCTGTGCACCACATGTTGGGCCAAAAGGTATCCATTAGATGGGAATATAGCTGGTGGGGCAGAGGACTAAACTTGAGGTACATTGAACCCTAAAATACAAAAGCTTATGTTCATGAAAAGACTGCCTCACATATAACCCCAAGGAGAGTCAGACTTTGCAAACCTTTTTGCAAACCTAGTCTTATGGACACCCATTAATTTTTCGTTAACCAGTCATTGTCTTTGTCCCTTAATCTCATAATAGAACTACTCTTTCAAAATGAGAATTTATTTATTCATTAAGTGGAGGCTTGACATTCTGTCATTATAAACATCATGCCTTGACAAATTTGTGAATAAATAGATCAAGACCTGGCCAATCAGGTCACTTTATGTTCCTGGTTGAACTAATTTACCTAGAGATGTCTCATCAATCAAACCAAGCCATCAGTGTTTTCCATTATAACCTTAGTGTTTTGCTTCTCAGTAAGATGATGTCTTTATACTGAGGTTGAGAAACAGAATGTAAGGTTGGATTTGGCTGGGACCATTTTTCCAGTGACAGGAAGAGCATGTTCCATTTACAAAAAACTAGTGTTGAAATCATCTGGGCTCCTCGGAACTACAGGTAATGTCTGTTCTAAAGAATGTCAGTGATTTTTGTGAAGCATGACTAATATCATTGATTTTTTTAGCCAAGTGTAAAAGTATATTCTCTGAGCTCAGTTTAGTTCATGTTCACTATATTATTAAGCATATCATTTAACCAAACCTCAAACCACACTCAGAGGAGTTTCAATCAATCTCTTCAAAAGTATGGGAACAAGGAGCTCTAGTAGAATCCAGTGCAGGTTTCTGACAATCCCACATCTACATAGATATTTGAAAGCTTAATATCTGGATTAAACATTAATTCACATCACAGCTTTTATGTGACACTGAATAATACATTGCTCTAATCTTCCGCTTCTTCATTGTATGTTGTGGATAATAATACCTTGACTATTATAGGAAATATTAAGTGAAATGACATATGTAAAGTACTTAGCATCTTCTCTAAGCTATAGGAAGCACTCAATAAACATTACATTTCATAATCTCCTATTCTTTCTCATTATTCTTTTTCTAAGCCTTCACAGTTATCATCAGGAATAATGTTACATCGAAAAGCATAATACAAAGAATAACATGTCTACCACATGCATGCAATTGAGCACTGATGTCCTTATTCCCCTTTGTAACACTCTATTTTCTATGACACACTGATGCTTTCAGTTTGGGAGACATGCATATGGGAATACAGCAAAGAAAGAAGGGACAGTGGGAATGATGTCACTCATTCATCACAGCTCTAGAGAAAACACTCTCATGAGCAGTGATGCACATAACAGTGGACACAACCAACTCAGCTGACTGCATACTCTGATCTAAAAAGTTGAGGGCTTTCTAAACTGTTGAATTTAAAAGTGCTAGAGTTTATTTAAAGAAGTACTGTGTGTGTGTGTGTGTGTGTGTGTGTGTGTGTGTGTGTGTTGGATGGGAAAGTAATCCAGACATGCTTCTTCCTGTTTCTAATGTATATGGAAGTCAAGTATTATAAGAATGAACACTAATTATGAAGAGTTGAAAGGAAAAAAAAATCCAAACCATTGAATCAGTAGCACAAATCTCAAGGTAAAGCATGAAGAAATTTAGAACCTGAGGACAGGAAAATGTGAAGTATGTTGCCATCTTCATCATATATTGTCTCTTTTACTACTTTACTGTTTTGATTATTTCACCTTTTCATTTTCTTTCCTTCTAAGTGTCTCATGATCTTCTTTTCTTTTTAGCATGTATCTCCTCAACATTTTTTATTCTTTTTTTTAAATTCACTATTATTTCTGTCCTCCAATTTAAATTTTTGGAGAAAAGTCAGAAAACTGAGTGAATTTCACAATCTAAAAGAAAAATGCAGCCATGAAATGAAAAGACACTTACTCCTTAGAAGGAAAGTTATGACCAAACTAGACAGCATATTAAAAAGCAGACATATTACTTTGCCAACAAAGGTCTATCTAGTCAAGGCTGTGGTTTTTTCCAGTGGTCATGTATGGATGTGAGTGCTGGACTGTGAAGAAAGCTGAGCACCGAAAAATTGATGCTTTTGAACTGTGGTGCTGGAGAAGACTCTTGTGAGTCCCTTGGACTGCAAGGAGATCCAACCAGTCCATCCTAAAGGAGACCAGTTTTGGGTCTTCATTGGAAGGACTGATGCTGAGGCTGAAACTCCAATACTTTGGCCACTCATTCATTGGTAAAGATCCTGATACTGGGAGGGATTGGGGGCAGGAGGAGAAGGGGACGACAGAGGATGAGATGGCTGGATGGCATCACCGACTTGGTGCACATGAGTTTGGGTGAACTCCGGGAGTTGGTGATGGACAGGGAGGCCTGGCATGCTGCAATTCATGGGGTCACAAAGAGTCGGACACGACTGAGCAACTGAACTGAACTGAGCTGAAAAGAAAAATACATATTATAGGCAGAGACCTCAGGGTTTATTTTATTTTATTTCAGTTTTAACATGTTATTTATCTGTAATTATTTATCTAGAAACATCAAGTATTTATTTCTCTGGAAATAGTGACAAACTTTATTTCCTTGGACTACAAAATCACTGCAGATGGTGACTGCAGCCTTGAAATTAAAAGATGCATGCTCCTTGGAAGAAAGTTATGACAAACCTAGACAGTGTATTCAAAAGCAGAGACATCACTTTGCCAACAAAAGTCTGTGTAGTCAAAGTTATGGTTTTTCTAGTAATCATGTACAGATGTGAAATTTCGGCCATAAAGAAGGCTGAATGCCAAAGAAGTGATGCTTTCAAACTGTAGTTCTGGAGAAGATTCTTGAAAGTCCCTTGGATTGCAAGGAGACCAAACTAGTCAATCTTCGAAGAAAGTGAAAGTTGCTCACTCATTTCCTACTCTTTGTGACCCTATGGACTATACAGTCCATGGAATTCTCCAGGCCAAAATACTGGAGTGGGTAGCTGCTTCCTTCTCCAGGGGATCTTTCCAACCCAGGGATCACATTCCACATTGCAGGCAAATTCTTTAGCAGCTGAGCCAACAGAGAAGCCCCTCCTGGAAGAAATCAACCCTGAATACTCATTGGAAGGACTGATTCTGAAGCTGAAGCTCCAATACTTTGACCACCTAATGTGAAGAGCTGACTCACTGGAAAAGACCCTGCTGGAAAAGGTTGAGGGCAGCAGGAGAAGCTGGGCATGGAGGATGAGTCGGTTGTATGTCATCACTTACTCATTAGACATGAGTTTGAGCTGACTCCAGGAGATAGTGAAGGATAGAGAAGCCTGACATGCTGCAGTCCATAGAGTCTCAAAGAGTCAGACACGGCTGAGTGACTGAACAACAGCAACAAATTTATCTATAGGTTGGGTAAGATAGATCAATAGTTAACAATAAGTTATACTTGTGCTTACTGTCACTCACTTCCAATCTATTTGACAGAAAACAAAAGAGGTAAGTATTTCATTTTGTTATTATTTGGAGAGAATCATTAGGATACCTTTATATGTGTTTGTTGGCTTCCCTGATAGCTCAATTGGTAAAGAATCCACCTGCAATACAAGAGACTCCAACTCGATTCCTGAGTCAGGAAGATCCACTGGAAAAGGGATAGGCTACCCATTCCAGTATTCTTGGTCTTCTCTTGTGGTTCAGCTGGTAAAGAAGTGACCTGCAATGTGGGAGACCTGGGTTCAACCCCTGGGTTGGGAAGATCCCCTAGAGAAGGGAAAGGCTACCCACTACAGTACTGTGGCCTGGAGAATTCCATGCACTGTATAGTCCATGGGGTCACAAAGATTCGGACACGACTGAGCAACATTCACTTTCATATGTATTTGTATGCAGAGACAGATAAATTTAGCTTAAAAAACTGAATCATGTGCTTATGTGATTATGGGGGCTAGCAAGTGTGAAATTTGGAGGGGAGACAGGCAGACTAGAGACACAGGGAAGAGTTGATATTGTAGTACAAATATTTTCTGGAGCCAGAAATTGATTTTTCTCTAAAGGCATTCAACTATGTATAGAACAGTCTTTTGGACTCTGTGGGAGAGGGAGAGGGTGGGATGATTTGGGAGAATGGCAATGAAACATGTATAATATCATATATGAAACGAATCTCCAGTCCAAGTTCGATGTATGATACTGGTTGCTTGGGGCTGGTGCACTGGGACGACCCAGAGGGATGGTACGGGGAGGGAGGAGGGAGGGGGGTTCAGGATGGGGAACACGTGTATACCTGTGGTGGATTCATGGTGATATATGGTAAAATCAGTACAATATTGTAAAGTAATTAACCTCCAATTAAAATAAATAAATTTATATTAAAAAAAATAGAGGCATTCAACTGATTGGATGAAGCCCATCTTCATCATGGAGGGTTTTCTGCTTTACTCAGTCTACTGACTTAAATGCTAATTACATTTAACAAAATACTTGCACAGCAACATTCTGTTTGGTAAAATATTTCAGCACCATATCCTAGCCAAATTGGCACTTAAAATTAACCTCTACAAATCTATTCCTTGTAATTTGTCACCCATATGTGTCTCATTAAACCATACTACAAATAAAAACAATAGTAATCATTCTGTCTAACACAGTAAAATTACCATGTCTCCATCTGAAAATACATTAACTCTTTTCCTAGAGGGGAATGTCGAGTCCTTGGAAGACATTCACTCTTTCACTTGGTATCTTGTATGTGAGTTACTACCATGTACAGTTAAAAATATTTAAGTGTTTAGAAGTGGTTTCACTTTATATGATAAGAAGATAAGAAAAAGATTAAAAAAATTTTGAAACACACATATTCATAACAAAATTAAAAATAAATACTATTAACAATACAGTACTCCTTTCTATAAATTACAATTTAATTATAACTGATATTTTTAATGACCTTCTCCCTTTCTGACTAACCCATTCCATATTTCCTTTGCACTCTGCAAATAACTCTGCTAGCCATAGTGATTTTCCTTTTGGGATGATCCAGATCTTCATTTTTGAAGTGCCTGGACCTCTAGTAGTCCTTTTTAAATTGAATTGTCATAGTTTTCCATTGACTTTATTCACAGGGCATGGGAATACTAAGAGATGACCCGAAGGAATTATATAAATTATAAATATAATCTTCATTAACTTCCTTGTAAATAAGTGACACAATTTCTTCTCAGTAATCAGGGTCAAATTGCCAACATCTGCTAGATCATGGAAAAACCAAGAGAGTTCCAGAAAAACATCTATTTGTGCTTTATTGACAATGCCAAAGCCTTTGACTGTGTGGATCACAATAAGCTGTGGAAAATTCTTCAAGAGATGGGAATACCAGACCATCTTACCTGCCTCCTGAGAAATCTGTATGAGGTCAAGAAGAAACAGAACCACACATGGAACAGACTGGTTCCAAATTGGGAAAGGAATACCTTAAAGCTGTATCTTGTCACCCTGCTTATTTAACTTCTGTGCAGATTGCATGCATGTATGCTTAGTCACTTCATTTGTGTTCGACTCTGTGAGACCCTATGGACAGCAACAAACCAGGTTCCTCTGTCCACAGGATTCTCTAGGCAAGAATACTGGAGTGGGTTTTGTATTGCAAATTACATCATGCAAAATGCTGGGCTAGATGAAGCACAAACAAGAATCAAGAATGCCAGGAGATATATCAACAACCTCAGATATGCAGATGACACCATCCTTATAGCAGAAAGTGAAGAAGAACTATAGGGCCTCTTGATGAAAGTGAAAGACCAGAGTGAAAAAGCTGGCTTAAAACTCTACATTCAAAAAACGAAGATCACAACGGAATGACTGAAGTGAACTGAACTGAGCTGATGTAACAGTTATAATTTGCATATCTTATCTGTTATGCAGCATCATGAACTATCAGTGTTGTCTTTTCTACAAGAAGTAGTTATTCAGTTCAGTTCAATTCAGTTCAGTCGTTCAGTCATGTCCGACTCTGCGACTCCGTGAATGCAGCACGCCAGGCCTCCCTGTCCATCAACAACTCCTGGACTTCACTCAAACTCATGTCCATCGAGTCGGTGATGCCATCCAGCCATCTCATCCTCGGCTGTACACTTCTCCTCCTGCCCCCAATCCTTCCCAGCATCACGGTCTTTTCCAATGAGTCAACTCTTCACATGAGATGGTCAAAGTTTTGGAGTTTCAGCTTTAGCATCAGTCATTCCAATGAACACCCAGGACTGATCTCCTTTAGAATGGAGTGGTTGGATCTCTTTGCAGTCCAAAGGACTCTCAAGAGTCTTCTCCAACACCACAGTTCAAAAGTATCAATTCTATGGTGCTCAGCTTTCTTCACAGTCCAACTCTCAAATCCATACATGACCACTGGAAAAACCATAGCCTTGACTAGATGGATCTTTGTTGGCAAAGTAATGTCTCTGCTTTTCAATATTCTATCTATATTGGTCATAACTTTCCTTCCAAGGAGTAAATGTCTTTTACTTTCATGGCTGCTGTCACCATCTGCAGTGATTTTGGAGCCCCCAAAATAAAATCTGACACTGTTCCCACTGTTTCCCCATCTATTTGCATGAAGTGATGGGACCAGATACCATGATCTTAGTTTTCTGAATGTTAAGCTTTAAGCCAACATTTTCACTCTCCTCTTTCACTTTCTTCAAAGACTGTTTAGTTCCTCTTCACTTTCTGCCATAAGGGTTGTGCCATCTGCATATCTGAGGTTATTGATATTTCTCCTGGCAATCTTGATTCCAGCTTGTGCTTCTTCTAGCCCAGCATTTCTCATGATGTACTCTGTATACAAGTTAAATAAGCAGGGTGACAATATACAGCCTTGACATACTCCTTTTCCTATTTGGAACCAGTCTGTTATTCCATGACCAGTTCTAACTGTTTCTTCCTGACTTGCATATATATTTCTCAAGTGGCAGGTCAGGTGGTTTGGTATTCCCATCTCTTTCAGAATTTTCCACAGTTTATTGTAGTCCACACAGTCAAAGGCTTTGGCATAGTCAATAAAGCAGAACTAGATGTTTTTCTGGAACTCTCTTGCTTTTTCCATGATGCAGCAGATGTTGGCAATTTGATTTATGGTTCCTCTGCCTTTTCTAAAACCAACTTGAACATCTGGAAGTTCATGGTTCACATATTGCTGAAGCCTGGCTTGGAGAATGTTGAGCATTACTTTACTTGTGTATGAGATGAGTGCAATTGTGAAGAAGTTTGAGCATTCTTTGGCATTGCCTTTCTTTGCAATTGTAATGAAAAGTGACATTTTTGAGTCCTGTGGCCACTGCTGAGTTTTCCAAATTTGCTGGCTTATTGAGTGCATCACTTTCACAGCATCATCTTTCAGGATTTGAAATAGCTCAATTGGAATTCCATCACCTCCACTAGCTTTGTTTATAGTCATGCTTTCTAAGGCCCACTTGATTTTACATTCCAGGATGTCTGGCTCTAGGTAAGTGATCATACCATCATGCTTATCTGGGTCTTGAAGCTCTTTTTTGTACTTTTCTTCCGTGTATTCTTGCCACCTCTTCTTAATATCTTCTGCTTCTGTTAGATCCATACCATTTCTGTCCTTTATCGAGCCCATTTTTGCATGAAATGTTCCCTTGGTATCTCTAATTTTCTTGAATAGATCTATAGTCTTTCCCATTCTATTGTTTTCCTCTATTTTTTTGCATTGATCACTGAGGAAGCCTTTCTTATCTCTCCTTGCTATTCTTTGGAACTCTGCATTCAGATGCTTATATCTTTCTTTTTCTCTTTGCTTTTCGCTTGTCTTCTTTTCACCACTATTTGTAAGGCCTCCTGAGACAGCCATTTTGCTTTTTTGCAATTCTTTTTTTTGGGGATGGTCTTGATCCCTGTCTCCCATACAGTGTCATGAACCTCCACCCATAGTTCATCAGGCACTCTATCTCTCAGATCTAGTCCCTTAAATCTATTTCTTATTTACACTGTATAATCATAAGGGATTTGATTTAGGTCATACCTGAATTGTCTATTGGTTTTCACCACTTTCTTCAATTTAAGTCTGAATTTGGCAATAAGGAGTTCATGATCTGAGCCACAGTCAACTCCTGGTCTTGTTTTTGCTGACTGTATAGAGCTTCTCCATCTTTGGCTGCAAATAATATAATCAATCTGATTTCAGTGTTGATCATCTGGTGATGCCCATGTGTAGAGCCTTCTCTTGTGTTGTTGGAAGATGGTGTTTGCTATGACCAATGATTTCTCTTGGCAAATCTCTATTAACTTTTGCCTTGCTTCATTCAGTACTCCAAAGCCAAATTTGCCTGTTACTCCAGGTGTTTCTTGACTTCCTACTTTTGCATTCCAGTCCCCTATAATGAAAAGGACATCTTTTTTTGGTGTTATTTCTATACTGTCTTGTAAGTCTTCATAGAACTCTTCAACTTTAGCTTCTTCAGTGTTACTTGTTGGGGCATGGGCTTGGATTACCGTGATATTAAATGGTTTGCCTTGGAAATGAACAGAGTTCATTCTTTTGTTCTTGAAATTGCATCCAAGTACTGCATTTTGGACTCTTGTTGATCATGATGGCTACTCCATTTCTTCTAAGGGATTCCTGCCTGCAGTAGTAGATATAATGGTCATCTCAGTTAAATTCACCCGTTTCAGTCCATTTTAGTTTGCTGATTCCTAGAATGTTGATGTTCACTCTTGTCATCTCCTGCTTGACCACTTCCAATTTGCCTTGATTCATGGACCTAACATTCCCAGTTCATATGCAATAGTGCTCTTTACAGCATCAGACCTTGCTTCTATCACCAGTTACTTCTACATCTGGGTATTGTTTTTGCTTTGGCCCCATCCCTTCATTCTTTCTGAAGTTAATTTTTCCACTGATCTCCAGTAGCATATTGGGCACTTACCAACCTGGGGAGTTCCTCTTTCAGTATCCTATCATTTTGCCTTTTCATACTGTTCATGGAGTTCTCAAGGCAAGAATGCTGAATTGGTTTGCTGTTCCCTTCTCCAGTGGACCACCTTCTATCAGACCTCTCCACCATGACCTGCCTGTCTTGGGTGGCCCCACATTGCATGGCTTAGTTTCATTGAGTTAGACAAGGCTGTGGTCCATGTGATCAGATTGGCTAGATTTCTGTGATAATGGTTTCAGTGTATCTGCCCTCTGATGCCCTCTCACAATACCTACCATCTTACTTGGGTTTCTCTTACCTTGGATGTGGGGTATCTCCTCACAGCTGCTCCAGTAAAGCACAGCTGCTGCTCCTTACCTTGGATGAGGCATATCTCCTCAGGGCCGCACCTCCTGACCTTGAACATGGAGTAGTTCCTCTCGGTCCTCCTGTGCCCACACAGCCACCTCTCCTAGGACATGGGGTTGCTCCTCTCGGCCGCCGCCCTTGTCTTGGGCATGGGATAGCTCATCTTGGCCGCCGCTCCTGACCTTGGACGTGGAGCAGCTCCTCTCCACCGCTCCTGTGCCATTGCAGCCTGGCGCTCTTTGTCACCTCCCTTGACCTTGGGCTAGGGGTAGCTCCTCTCAGCCACACTTCTGAATGGTTCCTCGCAGCCGGCACACTTAGTACCTTTAAATCTAACCAGAGAATCACTTTCAGAATCCCTAGGATGGTGATTCTGTTTTTCTAGAGAAAAAAATACTAATTTTTCTTAACACTCTTGATACCAAAGTCTCTAGATAAGATTCTCCAGAGGAACAGATCAATAGTATAAAAATATACAGAAAGAAAGAAAAAAGAAAGAGAAAAGAGAGATGAAGGAAGAAAGGAAGAAAGAGTGAAAAAAAGAAAGCTTATCTTTGAAAATTATAGATATTACGGGTGTAAACACCACATGAATCAGAAAGTCGCATATAGGTTTGAGTTCCCCCAAAGCTTAAAGATAGCCTATTGTGGACCAGAAGCTTTACTGATAATATAAAGAGTCAATTAATGAATGTTTTGTATATTACATGTGCTATATACAGTATTCTTATAATAAAGTAAAATGGAAAGAAGAAAATGTTAATGAAATCATAAGAAAGAGAAAATACACTTATGGTACCATACTATATTTATCAATACTGTAAATTTATTTTCTCTGTTTATATGATGAATTGTTTATCAATACATGCATCATAAGGAGAAGAGGGCATCACAGGATTAAATGGCTGGATGGCATCACTGATGCAATGGACATGAACTTGGGCAAATTTCTGGGGATGGTGAGGGACAGAGAGGCCTGGAATGCTGCAGTTCATGCGGTCCCTAAGAGTTGGACATGACAGAGCAACTGAACAACAACAACAACCACCTACATTAGTATTGTCTCATTTTATATAAAACACTGTAGATATTACACATGGTACTAACACTAAACACAAAAATTGAACAGATGTGAAAAATAAATTATATTTATTTATACTATATTGATTCATATATTAATAACAAAAATTTAAAATATGATCATTTTATGGTATTCTGTGATAATACTATTTCCTTATGGTAGCCTAGGCTATAGAGCAATGAATAGAATGTTATAAAAATATATATGGCATACAGTATATGGTCATACTTATAGAATTAAAGAAACTAGTACAACTTACCAGTGATATCAGACTCCTACTCAATTTTTCCAATTGCAAAGAAAAAAGCATATCATACAGTAAAGTAATTATTTGAAAACAAAGTTAGAAAACACAAAACTAGCACATTACTAATTTTATATTAAATGTCACTCAATTTATGCCTATGTAATAATAGACTATCCATTTTGTTACAAGTCTCATGCATGGTGTTCTTCATGATGAATGCTTAGGCCATGATGATAGCAGAAAAATGTCTAGACAGTTCTTTCCATACAGTTATTAGTTTTTAATACAGAGACTCTCACACACCTACAACCCATAAGTTTATCAAATGGACAATATCATGGCCATCTGTTATTCATTAAGTGAAAGTAGATCAGCATCAAGTTCTTCATCCAAGGAAGAGAGGTTGATCCTATCATTTCAGGGCTGACAGAGGTGGAGGAGGTAGAAGGTGGGGCACACTCAGTGTAACTTTGTGTGTATGGAATGCATCATAATTTCTGCTGACAGTTTTTGCTTTTTAATTTCTCTAAAGTCATTTCTATTATATGGTACTAATCCTCCGTTTACTATTTGCTTTGATTCCAGTGCCCATATCATATAAGAGCACATGTGTGTAAGGGTCAAAAGCAGTCTTGAAGAACCAGAATCTTTCTGCCAGATTGCTGATGTCAGTTTGCTTTCTGGCACTGCTTCTCCTGTGTCTGCTTCTTCACTGTCTGCCAGTCGTTTGGAGGCACTTACCTCTGTCAAGTCATCTTATGTTAATTCCTCTGGTGTGGTATTTATTAGTTCTTGGATTCTCCAAGGTCCCTGTCCTGGAACTCATCACCCTCTGTTCATTTGGAGGCAGATCTCATACAGGGTCAATTGTGTGTGTATATATACATATAAAGAGAGAGAGAGAGAGAGAGATTTTAAGGAATTTGCCCACACAATGACCTAAAAATTAATGATCCAGTGATTTAGTATATTGGAAAATACATTTAACTTTTTTTTTTTTTTTTGTCATGTCCGTAGTCTTTCATTTCACTTGATTGGCTCTGTAGCAAATCCTGTGAAGTCATGCACATCTGGACAGCTTTCTCTTGCAGGAGTTTATTTGGGATCAGGGTATGAAGACTTGCATAGTTTTTCTGTAATGATGGCATCTTCAATGGTGTAATTCTCCCAGGATTTCATGATACTCTCTCTATCAGGATTCTTGTCCATTGCATTGACAATCCCTTCTACAGAGTATCATGTACAATGAGTCTTAAAGGTCTCTATGATCCCCTGATGCAGAGGCTGAACTAAACATTGCATTTGGAGGCAGGTAAACCACTTCAGTGCTTCCCTCATAGCTCAATCGGTAAATAATCTGCCTGCAAGGCAGGAGAACCAGGTTTGATCCTTTGGTCAGGAAGATCCTCTGGAGAAGGAAATGGCAAGCCACTCAAGTATTCTTGCCTGGAGAATCCCATGAGCAGAGGAGCCTGGGGGGCTACAGTCCATGGGGTTGCAAGAGTCAAACATGGCTTAGCAACTAAACCACCACCACCATACCACTTCAATGCCTTCAGTATGAAACTCATGGAGTTCTGAGTGGCCAGGGGGATTGTTGCTGTTTTTTCATCATGAAGTTGCGACAGACTCTTTGAGACCCCATGGACTGTAGCCCTCCAGACTCAAGGAGAATCTTTTTTTATGAATTAAGATATTGATCTTAATCAATGCTAAAGAAACTTTATAAGGCAGTCTGTTACTAGCAAGATGCTTTCCGACTTCAAGAACTAAGAATCAATGAAACTAATCCACGAAAAAGTTCTCCTTGTCCAGGCTCTCTTTTACAACCAAAAGACACCAGGCAGCTGGTGGTTATCTTTTTCCCTCAGGGCTCAGGGATTAGAGCAACTATATAGAGAAGCAAACCCTCCTGCATTTGCACAAAAGAATAGAACTATCCCTTCCTTTTTTTTTTTTTTAATCCTACTATTCTCTCTTCCTTACTAATAAATGTTAGGGTTTCCCCACTGGTGGCTCAGTAACTTAAAAACAACAAACAACAAATTAACTTGCCAATGCACATGATGTGAATTTGATCCATGTGTGAGAAAGATCCCCTGGAGAACAAAATGGCAACTCACTCTAGTACTCTTGACTAGGCAGTCCCATGGACAGAAGAGCCTGGTGGTCTGCAATCCAAGGAGTTGCAAAAGCTGGACATGACTTAGTGACTAAAAAAAACAACAGCAGCATGACACTTTTTCCCAGAATAGGGCACTTTCATCTGTATTATAAAACTTGTCCAGGCAGATATACTTGCTCCTCAATAATTTTCTCCTGTTGTCTTGGAGGTCATCTGCTTTCCATTGGTCAACAGAAGCTACTTCTCCTATTCTCTGGACAACTGTTTTTTTTGTTTTGTTTTGTTTTAATCAAACCTCTTCCTAAAATTACCAAACCATCCTTTGCTGGCATTAAATT
The DNA here is from genome assembly GCF_032452875.1 of Bos javanicus. Classification (NCBI taxonomy): domain Eukaryota; kingdom Metazoa; phylum Chordata; class Mammalia; order Artiodactyla; family Bovidae; genus Bos; species Bos javanicus. The sequence goes on along the minus strand of NC_083876.1, from coordinate 6,263,891 downwards.
CCCTAGCATTACATCCTTCACCTCTCTTTGGCTTTAAGCTGTTATATAATGAACTAACTTTTTCTTGAATAATATTAGACTCTAGGAATGTTTTTTTCTTATAACAATTCCTTACCCACATAAAAGCTGCATTTTCAAGATGAGATTAAAAAAAAAAAAAAGTGTTTCCCAAAAAAGGGCAAATTTTCTTAACTGCTGATATAGCTGCTGTGAGGGCCTCATGGATTGCCTTTGTTTTTTTCACATGAGTCCTCATGCTAGACTCATTTATCTTGAAAGGTGGGTAACTACAGCTGCAGAACTCAACCTCTTGTAAGAGATCAAACAATTCAACTTTTTCTTATAATCTTTACTTTCTTTCTTGAGAGTACTTCCAGAGTCACAATGGCACTTCATGTGGGTTCCATGGTGCTATTCAAGGTTTGTAGTATTATATTAAATATGATGAAAAATATGGGAGAACGGTGGGAGATCACTTTATTACTGTGATACACAATTTACTGCAGAGATAGACTGCTTACATGGAGAGAATTATCAATACAGGGCATTTTAGTGTATATTTGCAATACTTGAGCTCACCATGATAGCAACAGGAGATAGACATGCAATTATTATAGTAGTTTAATATGTACTACAGCTAATTTTATGCACTAATGATTTAATACTGCATATTTATACTTGTTTATATTTCTCTCAACTGTGAATGGCACCATGAACAGTCTATATTTGTGTGTGTGAGTTGTGATAAATTTTTGTTATAGACCTGTGTGCATTTTATGGCCTTAAAATAATAAAAGATACTAGTATGTGCATATATATTATGCATCCTGATACATCTAAATTTTTCTTAAATGTTTTCAATACTTAAAAGCTTCACATTTCATCATTTTTTCAAATTGTTGCAAATATCTAAAAGCTTTTTAATATATTTGTTGAAAACAACCTACTTATAATGGGCCCATGCAGGTTAAACCTTTGTTGTACAAGGGTCAGTTGTATATGGGTATACACACACACACACACACACACACACACACACACACATATACACCAAGAGATTTTAAGGAATTGGCCCACACTATGACCTAAAAATGGATGATCTAATAATTTTGTGTATTGGAAAACACATCAATAAAAAAACTGCATTGCAATTGATAAAATGTTCCTTGAAAACTATTAGTAACTCCTACTAAAACACTTACATTATCTATTAACACTTGGTTCTATGTTTTACAATTAAAGTAAAATCACCTCAGTTCAGTTCAGTCAATAAGTTGTGTCCAAATCTTTGTGACCACATTGACTGCAGCACGCCAGACTTCTCTGTCCATCATCACCTCCCAAAGCTTACTCAAACTCATGTATATTGAGTTGGTGATGCCATCCAAACATCTCATCCTCTGTCCTCCTGTTCTCTTTCCACCTTCAAACTTTCCCAGCATCAGGGGCTTTTCAAATGAGTCAGTTCTTCACATCAGGTGGCCAAAGTTTTGGAGTTTCAGCTTCAGCATCAGTCTTTTCAATGAATATTCAGGAGTGATTTCCTTTAGGATTGACTGGTTTGATATCCTTGCAGTCCAAGGGACTCTCAAGCATCTTCTCCAACACCACAGTTCAAAAACATATATTATTCAGCACTCAGCTTTCTTTATAGTCCAACTCTCACATCCATACATGACTATCGGAAAAACCATAGCTTTAACTAGATAGATCTTTGTTGGCCAAGTAATATCTTTGCTTTTTAATATGCTATCTAGGTTTGCCATAGCTGTTCTTTCAAGGAACAAGCGTCTTTTAATTTCATGGCTGCAGTAGTCACCATCTATTTTTTTGGAACCCAAAAACATAGTCTGTCAGTTTGTATTGTTTCCCTGTCTACTTGCCATGAAGTGATGGGACCAGATGCCATAATCTTAGTTTTCTGAATGTTGAGTTTTAAGCCAAATATTTCACTCTTCTCTTTCACTTTCATCAAGAGGCTGTTTAGTTTTTCACTTTCTGCCATAAAGGTGGTATCACCTGCATGTCTGAGGTTATTGATATTTCTCCTGGCAATCTTGATACCAGCTTGTGGTTCATCCAGCCTGGCATTTCACATGATGTATTCCGCATATAAGTTAAATAAGTAGGGTGACAGTATACAGCCTTGATGTACTCCTTTCCCAATTTGGAACCAGTCTGTTGTTCCATGTCCAGTTCTAACTGTTGCTTCTTGACCTGCATACACATTTCTCAGGATGCAGGTAAGATGGTCTGGTATTCCCACCTCTTGAAGAGTTTTCCACAAATTGTTGTGATCCACACAGTCAAAGGCTTTGACGTAGTCAATAAAGCAGAAGTAGATGTTTTTTTTCTGGAACTCTTGCTTTATCTATGATCCAGTGGATGATGACAATTTGATCTCTGGTTACGCTGCCTTTCCTAAATTCAGCTGGAACATCTGGAAATTCATGGTTCATGTACTGTCGAAGCCTGGCTTGCAGAATTTTGAGCTTTAGTTTGCTAGAGTGTGAAATGAGTGCAATTGTGTGGTAGTTTGAGCATTATTTGGAAAAGGAAATGGCAACCCACTCCAGTACTATTGCCTGGAAAATCCCATGGACGGAGGAGCCTGATAGACTACAGTCCACGGGGTCGCAAAGAGTCAGACACGACTGAGCGACTTCACTATTATCACTGCCTTTCTTTGGGATTGGAATGAAAACTGACCTTTTTCAGTCCTGCTGAATTTTCCAAATTTGCTGGCATATTAAGTTAAGCACTTTAACAGCCTCATCTTTTAGGATTTTAAAGAACTAAACTGGAAATCTATCACCTCCGCTATCTCACCTAGCCAATAAAAATTAAAAATAAATGGAAAACTCTAGGTTTTTAACTTGGACTCCACAGAGGTCCTCCAGTTGTTTCATGGATATTTGCTCCTTACTTGGAGCCTTAAAACAAGAAGACGATGATATGAAGTAGGGAGCTCCTATTTCTATTTAGGAACATGATTTCTTTAGATGTTACAAATTACTTTACATAAATTTTATTTGTTGTACTTCTGGTTTTGTCATACCTATATTTGACTTAGTCTATCATGTCTATTTACCAATAGCAACATGTTAGTTAGTTTAAAGCTTCCTAGAGACAAAATTGCTTCTCTATCCATCTGAGTTCTCTGAGTTATGAGCAGGGCAATAAATTTGAAAGCCTACTATATATATCATCGTATCCTGGGTAAATGCAAATAATAGGTGTATCTAAAGTGAATTTTTATTTTTTATATTCTAATGAATAAGTAAATAGCCTTATGTGATATCAGAATGATATTCATAATGAATATTTAGGGCAGGGTTGATACAACTATACTTGTGTAACAACTCACCATCATTATATGCACTGGTTCATTCTACAACCATACTTCTTATACATCATTTATACACACAATTTATTTTAGCAATAACTCAAATCAAATATCAAATATTTTAAAATGACATTTAGAGTAAGTTATTTCTATAATTGAAATATATATATATATATATATATATATATATATATCGGGAATTTACTACTGTCCAATTGTTATTACAACCCCCAGAGGCAATATATACACCTAAGTTTACTTGATCACATCTTCTATGGTTTTACTTTATGTGGGCTTCCCCAGTAGCTTGGTGATAAATAATCCACCTGTCAAGCAGGAGACCCAGGTTTGACACCTTTGTTGGGAAATTCCCTTGGAGAAGGAAATGACAACCCATTCCAATATTCTTGCCTGGAAACTTGCATGGATGGAGGAGCCTCGTGGGATTTGGTCCATGAGGTTGAAAAAATTTGGACATGACTTAGCCACTAAAGAACAATTAGCCACTATTACAACGATGCAGGAAATCAGATTCTTTTACTTAGGGCTAATTGTTCTGTGGTGATATTAGAACATTCCAAGCATATAAAATACCCACAATAAATAAATTTTCTTTCAAAGTACATGAAGGTAAAACACTCTTCCCAAGTGTTCACCTACTAATTGACAGAGTTGGCATTTAAAGATACTGATAACATCAATATGATTTGGAGAGTTTCGGTCAGCATAAAGAACCTGACATAATATACTATGTAGCCTGATCCCTGAGAGCACAACAAATTCCTTAACACAAATAGTATTAGATAATATATCAGCTTTATGTTTTCTTTTGACAAACTTGGGAGGTGGGAATTTATATCACTATTAACACTTCATGTTATAGCACAACAAATTCCTTAGCACAATTAATTATAGATAATGCTAATACATCAACCTTAAATTTTATTTCGGCTAACTTGGGAGGTGAGGATTTGCATCATTGTTAATACTTCAGGTTGTGTCTGATTCAATGCTAATACTTATAATGTAACAAACTATTTTGAAGCTCAAGACAAAACAATGTGTCATGGACTTGTGGAGACTTTGGGACCTCTTATTCAAGCCTGGGAAATATTGACCATCTTCCAGAATACTGTTCAGTCCCTTCTTAATATACTTCTAGGAATGCTTATTGGTCTCATGGTTGTTCAGTATCTGTGAATCAGAATTTTAAAAATTTCTGCAGTGCACATCCTGGTGGTTACAAAAGAAATGAAAAGACAAAAATAGAATGGAACAATTCCAATGGGTGCTGAAAAAAACTTGAATTCTAGTAAATAAAACTCATGTTAAAGGAGAGTCACAACTGTGATGAAGACATAGAGAAGTGACAAGTGAAAGTTGCTCAGTCGTTTCCAACTATTTGTGACCCCATGGACTACACAGGCCATGGTATTCTCTAGGCCAGAATACTGGAGTGGGTAGCCTTTCCCTTCTCCAGGGGATCTTTGCAACCCAGGGACTGAACCCAGATTTCCCACATTACAGGTGGATTCTTTATCAGGTGTGCCACAATGGAAGCCCTGGAAAATCCTTAATAATATCTCTTATGTTGTTTGTTGAGTGGAAAAAAAGGAACCAATGATAATAAAATAATAAAAGAAGTACATTTCATACTCCTAAAGAAGACATAGATTATTCTGTGGCTATGGTAACAACTCTCATCAGGCTTCTTTTAAAGTAAAAGAATCAATCAGGAAAATTTTGTTCCATGAAAAAATATTCTTTTAGTCAAACAACCAGTATCAACTCTTCATTTCTGAGTTTCAGCCAATCAGGAACATACCCATTCCAGTGCACATATTTCTGAGTGTTAATAAATCCACATTGGTGTTACACAAGTGAGCACAGTTACATATGTCAAACCATTTAAATCTTTGAAAGTCTGCCAGCCATATACTCTTCAAAATTCCCATTATCAGTAGTCTACTTTTAGTGTAGACATTGTACCTAATCATCATGTCTCTCCTTAATTTTTTTTTCATTTTGCTATTCACTTTAATTTTTATTCAGAAGTTGATGATGATTTCTCCAATTCCTGCAATGAGGGGAAAAAAATGATGTGTTTGTGTGTGTGTGTGTACTCAAATATGCAAATTGAATCTCCAATATAGGGAGAATAACAAGTTATTCTTTTATTAGTAAAGGTGTATAACTATATTATTTTTGTTTTATTAGAACTCAATATACTATACTCCAATACATGAATATGTCATTGAATTTCAGTGTAATGAATAATTTAGAAATCAATAAAGTTATATGCTTTTAATATTAAATAAATTTGAGTGAGTCATGCTTGTAATACAATTTATAGATTGGTATTAAAGAACTGGGCAGACTTGAAGGAAAGGATATACTGACAGCATTTATAAAATTATTATTATGAGAAGTATGTAATTTTCAAATTACTTCTTAGTTTGCTTTCAGTAAAGTCTATTTGATAGTTTTAAAGTAATCATAAGCAATATAAAAGAAATCTGAAGACTTTATTTGCATATTCCATTTGCCATCATTACACCAGATAGCAGTCAAAAGAACAGTAGTAGTGTAATATTCAAATATATTTTTGAATCTTAGTTTTCACATCAATAAAAATGAAATGAAAATACAAGATATTTTGAGATTAAATGGAAATACACATCGGTCTACATATAGTACTTAAAAATATCTGATGCTGTCATTTTTTTATAGTCTCATGATACAGATTTACAGGTTTCATATTCTCATTTTAGTTTATGTGTGTGTGTGTGTGTGTGTGTGTGTGTTTACCAATTCTTCAGGTAGAACTTTCATTCAAATATGAGGTTTATTCTTTCAATTTATTGCAGGTCTGAGAAAGAAAGAACATGTTTGTTAAAGCCATTTTATTGAAAAGGATATGTTTTTTGGGGGGTGTGAGGGCAGAGGATTCTGTCAGGAGGTCAGGAGCTGCCTTACTCTCTTTGACCTACCCTCACAGGGTAGCATAAAAAATTCCTGAACACACATCATCCTGTGGTCAAAGCAAATCTATAACTGTACATGGAATAATTCTCTCTGAAAGGTATCATAAAACTGGATGAACAAAGTCTCCACAAAAAAATGGGTAAAAATACAGTATTAACACAAATAGAAGAAACAGAGATATGGTTATGCCAAGAATAAAACCTCAGCTGTGGTTATCCACAATAATGTCTCAGCTGTGGTTATCCACAATCAGGAAGGACCATAAAGGTATGCTTATTTTCCCTGAGGGGTGAGCTGCATCTAGACACTCACCCCTTGCATCCTGCTCAAGAATAGACAAGTCTCTAAAACACCAACTTTGAAAAACCAGTAGGGAATATGTTCAGGAAAACTATAGAACTACAGAGAACAGAAACTTGTTATAAAGGGCTTGACTACAGACTCTCTTGATCTTAAAACAGTTGAAAAACACAAGTTTAAAGCACATAAACCATAGGTAAGTGAGTGAAGTCGACTCTTTGAGACCCATGGACTGTAGCCCACCAGGCTCCTCTGTCCATGGGATTCTCCGGGCAATAAAACTGGAGTGGGTTGCCATTTCCTTCTTCAGGAGATCTTCCCAACCCAGGGATCAAACCTGGGTCTCCTTCATTGCAGGCAGACACTTTATCCTCTGAGCCACCAGGGAGGGTTAAACCATAGGTAAGGAAGCCTCAGTGACTAATTTTGAATCATCTGCTAGAGAGGCAGAAACCAACTGGGATACTCCTCAGGGACTGAGACAATGGTGGGAGCCATTTTTGTGATGTCAGCCTACCTCTCTAATATCAGCACTGGTGGGTGCTATTTTGGAAATTGTCCCTGAACCTGTTAGCTCCAGTGGATGTACCCCACTGAGTGCCCTGCTCATCCCAGAGCTTTGGGCAGGTCTTACAGATAGTCAAACAATAAACTTATCCAAGAGTGAAGTTGTACCAAGGGTTCAGCCTCATTCACCAGTGCACAAAAGTAGAAATCTCAGCCTTGCCACAATAAGAGAGCACAGAAGCCCATGTAGAGGACATCTCTTGAGCTCCTGGCTCTGATGGTCAAGTGGGATTGTGTTTCTGAACTCCCAAGGAAGTCTCCCACAGAAGGACACTTCTCTAAGATCTATTGCATAGAAACAAGGAATTAACCAAAATTAGGTGACAGAGAAACATATTCGAATTGAAAGAATAGCAGAAAATTTCAGAAAAAGAGCTAAACAAATTAAAGATAAGTAATTACAAATAAACAAAAAATAGTTTAAATTGGTGACCATAAAGTTGTTTACCTAATTCAGGAGAATAATGAATGAACACAATGAAAATTAATAAAAGTGTTAATCACACAGCCATATCTCACTCTTTGGGACCCCATGGACTATATAGCCCTCCAGGCTCCTCTGTCCACAGAATTCTCCAAGCAACAATACTGGAGTGGTTAGCCATGCCCATCTCCAGGGATCTTCCCAACCAGTTGATTGAATCCTAGTCTCCTGCATTATGGGCAGATTCTCTTCCATCTGAGCCATGAGAGAAACCCTTTCACTTTCACTTTCAGAGTGGTCCAACACCAGAAAGATTATGTAGAAGAATGAATCATTGAATTGGAAGATAAGCTAATGGAACACATCCCAACAGAGCAGCAAAATAAAAATAAAATTTAAAAGTAAAGATACCGCATGGGATATTTGAGACACATCAAGCAGAATAAACTTAGAAGGATTTTGAGGAGGAAAAGAGACAGAGAAATGGCCAGAAAAGTTATTTCAAGAAACGATGCCTGAAAACTTACCTGACCTGGGAAAAGAAATACATATCCAGATCCAGGATGTGCAGAGAGTTTCAAATAAACTATCCCCCAAAGACATATAACAACACTTGTTATCATTAATATAAAAGAAGCTAAGAATAAAGAGGGAATCCTGAATGCAATAAGAGAAAAACAGCTTGCTATGTATAAGGGGAATTTCATAAGACTATCAACAGATTTCCCAGCAAAAATTTAGAGGACTGAAGGAAATAGCATGACATATTCAAGATGCTTTTTGAAAAATTTATTTATTTTTTTATTGAAGTATAATTGCTTTAAAGAATTTTGCTGTTTTCTGTCAAACCTCAACATGAATCAGCCATAGGTATACATATATCCCCTCGCTTTTGAACCTCCCCACTATCTCCCTCCCCACCCAACTCATCTAGGTTGATACAGAGCCCCTGTTTGAGTTTCCTGAGACACAGAGCAAATCACATTGGCTATCCATTTTACATATGGTAATGTAATTTATATGCAGAATACATCATGAGAAGTGCTGGGCTGGAAGAAGCACAAGCTTTAATCAAGATTGCCAGGAGAAATATCAATAACCTCAGATATGCAGATGACACCACCCTTATGGCAGAAAGTGAAGAGAAATTAAAAAGCATCTTGATGAAAGTGAAAGAGGAGAGTGAAAATGTTGGCTTAAAGCTCAATATTCAGAAAACCAAGATCATAGCATCTGGTCCCATCACTTCATGGGAAATAGATGGGGAAACAGTGTCAGGGTTTACTTTGCAGGGCTCCAAAATCACTGCAGATGGTGACTGCAGCCATGAAATTAAAAGATGCTTAGTCCTTGGAAGGAAAGTTATGACCAACCTAGATAGCATATTCAAAAGCAGAGACATTACTTTGCCAACAAAGGTCTGTCTAGTCAAGGCTATGGTTTTTCCAGTGGTCATGTATGGATGTGAGAGTTGGACTGTGAAGAAAGCTGAGCACTGAAGAATTGATGCTTTTGAACTGTGGTGTTGGGGAAGACTCTTGAGAGTCCCTTGGACTGCAAGGAGATCCAACCAGTCCATTCTAAAAGAGATAAGTCCTGGGATTTCTTTGGAAGGACTGATGCTAAAGCTGAAACTCCAATACTTTGGCCACCTCATGCGAAGAGTTGACTCATTGGAAAAGATTCTGATACTGGGAGGGTTTGGGGGCAGGAGAAGGGGATGACGGAGGATGAGATGGCTGGATGGCATCACCAACTTGATGGACATGAGTTTGGGTGAACTCTGGGAGTTGATGATGGACAGGGAGACCTGGCATGCTGTGATTCATGGGGTTGCAAAGAGTCGGACACGACTGAGCAACTGAACTGAACTGAATGTAACTTTCTATGTTACTCTTTTCATACTTCTCACCCTTATAAAAACACAAACTTCAAACCAAGAATTCTCTACCTAAAAAGGTTGTCGTTCATTATCGAAGGAGAAATTAAGGTTCCCAGGTAAGCAAAAACTAAAGGAGGTCAAAATCACTAATCTGCTCCTACAAAAATGTTAAGGGTCTTGTTTAAACTAGAAATAGATAAACACTAATTAATATAAGAAAGCATGAAAATAAAAATCTCAATGAAAGATGTAAATTTATAGTAAAGAGTGTACATCATCACATATAAAACAGGTTTTAAGATTTAAAAAATTAAAGTAAAATTAATTAAAATCACAAATTAGTTAAGGGATTCATAAAATAAAAAGATGCAAAATGTGTCATCAAAAGGATAACATATTGTGAGGCAGAGTCAAAATTTAGAATTTGGAATATGTTCAGATTTAAGTGGCTATCAACTTAAAATAGACTGCTATTTACATATGATGTAATATTGAAACAGAGTAAATACAAGGCAAAAACCCATAGTAAATGCACAATGGGAAGTTATAAACAGAATAAGAAAGGAACAGATAGGAACCACAAAAAGAGCAATTAAAACTTAACAAAATGGCCATACTCTCATTCCTATTTATAATCACTTTAAATGTCAATGAACTATATTTGCCAATCAACAGGCATAGAGTGGCCAAAAAGTGGCTGTCTACAAAAGCCTCAGAAGTAAGAACACACAGAGAATGAATGTGAAGATATGGAAGAAGATATTCCATGCAAATGGAAATAAAAATAAAGCTAGAGATGTCAGACAAAACAGACTTTAAAGCATTAAAGGGTTCAATCCAGAAAGATGATATAATATTTATATATGTACATGCATCCACCATAAGAATCAACATATATAAAGCAAACATCAATGGACTTAAAGGGAGAACGTGACAGCAGTACAATAATAATGGAGAACTTTAGCTCTTCACTTGCTTCAGTTGATGGATCATTCAGATTAATGTAAATCAATAGACAAAGCTAAGTCAATAAAATTTATTGGACTTAAACTACACTTTAAAATATATTGACTTAATAGATGAATTCAGAGCATTCCACCTCAAACCAGTAGAATACTTAGTCTTTTCCAGTGCACATGGAGTACTATCCAGGGTAAATTGCAAATTAGGTCACAAAACAAGTGTTAATAATTTCAGGAAAAATGAAACAATATCAACCTTCTTCTGTGTTAACAATGATTTGAAACTAGAAATCAGTCACACGTAAAATAAAGCTGGTAAGAAACATAAAAATGTGAAGATAAAAGAACATGTATTGAATAAATGATGAGTCATCGACTAAATCAAAGAAAAAGTAAAAAATACTCAGAAGGAAATACGAAAAAAAATGTATAATGTACCAAAATCTGTGAGCTGATGCAAAATTGACTCTGAGATGGCATTTCATAGCAGTACAGTCCTACCACAAGAAATAATAGAAATTCCCAATAAACAATCTAACACTTTATCTGAAGGAACCAGATGAAGAAAAATACATGAAGTCCAATATTTGTAGAAGGAATGGAAAAATAATAATAATAAATAAAGCCACTCAGCATAAATAAGTGAGAGACCAAAAAAAAAAAAAAAAAAGAAAGAAAGAAAGAAAGAAAAACAAAATACTAAGAAAACTAAGAATTGATTCTTTTAAAGGATAGATAAAACTGCCAAGCTGGACTAATGAGAAAAAAAGAGAGGTTTCAAGAGAATAAAATTAGAAGTGAAAGATACATTACATCCAATACCATAGAAATGCAAAGAATAATAGAAGACTACTATGAAGAGTTTTAATCTAAAAATTGAACAACCTAGAAGTAATAAATACATTTCTAGAAACATACAGTTTTCCAAGACTGAAGTATAAAGTAATACAAAAAACTGCTTAGTCCAATTACTAATAAACATATTGAAACACTAATCAAAAGTCTCTTAAAAAGAAAGAAAGAAAGAAAGAAAACACAAGACCAGAGAACTACCCTGCTGAATTCTACAACACTTTCAAGGAAGACTTAGTATTTACCTTTCTCATAGTCTTTCAAGGAAATTGAGTGGAGAAAAATCTTCCCAAAACATTTTACAAAGCCAGTATTGCCAAATACCAAAACCAGAAAATACATATAGACACAAAAGAAACAAAGGCCACTATTTTTGATGTACATAGATGCAAAAACCCTCAACAAAATATAAGCAAACCAAATCCAACAAAAATATTCATACACCACAATCAAGTGGGGTTTATATAGGATACAATAATCAATATAAGCACATCAATCAATATGATAAATCACATAAAATAAAGAATAAACATTATTTAACCATTCCAATAGATGCAGAAAAACTATTTGATAAGATTAAACACCTAATTATAAAAATATCTCCAAACAAAGTGGTGGAAAGAACATGTCTCAACATAATAAAGGCCATATAAGACAAACACACAGATGCATCATATTTAATGCTGAAAAGCTAAAAGCTTTTTTATAAGACTAGGAAAAATACAAGGGTTCCCACTGAAACAACTTTATTCAACATAGTACTTAAAGTCCTATGAGGATTCACAGGTGGTGGCGTAGAAGGATGCGTGCTCATCTTCTGTGAGAACTCCAAAATCGCAACACACTGTTAAAAAATCATTGACAGGAGAATGTTCCATCCCACCAAAAAAGATTCCCCATGTCCATTGGCAAAGGAGAAGCCCCAGCAAGACAGTAAAAGGGGCAAAAATGCATTTAAATCAAACCCCATACCTGCCAGAGATGCTCAGAGGACTAAAACAAAAACGTGCACACCAGGACTCATGATACCCCACAAGAGACTGAGCCAGAGCAGCCTTTGTGTTTTTGAGTGTCTCTTGCAGAGACACAGGTGAGCTGTGAGTGGTCTGCCGTGGGGACAGGAGCTCTGGCTGCAGCAGACCTGGAGGCATGATGTGTGGCATAAGTCCTCTTGGAGGAGATCGCCATTAGTCTCACCATAGAGCCACTGAGCAGACAACCCACAAACTGGAGAACAGTTATGTCAAAGAAGTTCTCACACTGTTGTGAAAGTTCTAGGGCACACAACAGATTCCCTTGTTGCAGGGGATCCTGCAAAGGGACTGAGAAGCCACAGGGAATATGACTTTGAAGGCCAGAAGGCATTTGATTACAGAACTTCCACAAGACTGGGAAAACAGACTCTTGTAGGGCACAAACCAAACCTTGTGCACACCAGGACCCAGGAGAAATGAGCAGTGATCCCTCAAGAGACTGAGGCAGACTTTCCTGTCAGTGTTCAGGAGTCTCCAGAGGAGTGGATTTATAGGGGCACTGAGATGGTCAGGGGCACATAATACAACAATCCTGGGAACCACAGTGTGTGCTGGCATAAGTCCTTTTGAAGGAGGTTGTCCCTATCATAGTTAACCTGAGGCAAAACTACAAGGGGGGAAAACAGCCCTGCTCATCAACAGAATTGGAATAAAGATTTATTGAGCAAGGTGCCACCCATCAGAACAAGACGCAGACACTCCAATAAGGAGGCATTCAAAAGCCTCTTATCTTTATCCATCAGAGGGCAGAGAGAATGAAAATCAAATCACAGAAAACAAACCAAATTGATCACATGGACCACAGCCTTCTCTAGTTCAATGAAACTATGTGTCATGCTGAGTGTGGCCACCCAAGACAGAGGGATCACGGTGAACAGTTCTGACAAACGTGGTCTACTGGAGAAGGGAATGGCAAACATGTCAGTATTCTTGCCTTGAGAACACCATGAACAGTATGAAAAGGAAAAAAAAATATGACACTAAATGATGAACTCCCCAGGTAAGTAGGTGTCCAGTATGCTACTGCAGAAGAGTGGACCAAAAGTTCTAGACAGAATGAACAGGCTGAGCCAAAATGAAAAAAAATGCCCAGTTGTGGATGCAACTGATGATGGAAGTAAGTCCAGTGCTGTAAAGAACAAAACTGCATAGGAACTTAGAGTGTTAAGTCCTTGAATCAAGGTAAATTGGAAGTGGTCAAGCAGGAGACAGCAAGAGTGAACTTGGACATTTTAGGAATCAGTGAACTAGAGTGGATGAGAATGGGTGAATTTAATTCAGATGATCATTACATCTAGTACTGTGGGCAAGATTCCCTTAGAAGAAATAAGTACACCCCATAGTCAGCAAAAGAGCCTGAAATGCAGTTCAGTTCAGTCACTCAGTCGTGTCAGACTCTGTGACCCCACGGACTGCAGCACGCCAGGCTTCCCTGTCCATCACCAACTCCTGTAGTTTACTCAAACTCATGCCCATTGAATCGGTGATGCCATGCAACCATCTCATCCTATGTCCTCCCCTTCTCTTCCCGCCTTCATTCTTTCCCAGCATCAGGGTCTTTTCAAATGAGTCAGCTCTTTGATCAGGTGACCAAAATATTGGAGTTTCAGCTTCAATATAAGCTCTTCCAATTAATTAATTCCAGTCCAATTAATTCAGGACTGATTTCCTTTAGGATGGATTGGTTGGATCTTCTTGCAGTCCAAGGAACTCTCAAGAGTCTTATCCTACACCACAGTTCAAAAGCATCAATTCTTTGGCGCTCAGCTTTCTTCACAGTCCAAATCTCACATCCATACATGACTACTGGAAAAATCATAGCCTTGACTAGACAGACCTCTGTTGGCAAAGTAATTTCTCTGCTTTTTAATATGCTGTCTAGATTGGTCATAACTTTTCTTTCAAGGAGCAAACATCTTTTAATTTCGTGGCTAAAGTCACCACCATCTGCAGTGACTCAGTACTTGGGTGCAATCTCAAAAATGACAGATAGATCACTCTTTGTTTGCAAAGCAAACCATTCAAAATCACAGTAATTCAAGTCTGTGCCTCAACCACTAATGGTGAAGAAGCTGAAATTGAATGGTTCAGTGAAGACCTAGAAAAACTTCCAGAATGAACACCAAAATAGATGTTCCTTTGGTCATAGAGGACTGGAATGCAAAAGTAGGAAGTCAAGAGAAACCTGAAGTAACAGGCAAATGTGACTTTGGAATACAAAATGAGGCAGGACAGAGTTTTGCCAAGAGAACAGATTGGTCATAGCAAGCAGCCTTTTCCAATAACACAAGAGACTACTCTACTCTACACTTGGACATCATCAGATAATCAATATCAAAATCAGATTGAGTATATACTTTGCAGCCAAGAAGCTCTATACAGTTCACAAAAACAAGACCAGAAGCTGTCTGTGGCTCAGATCATAAACTCCTTATTGCAAAGTTCAGTTTAAATAGAAAAAGTAGGGAAAGTCATTAGCCCATTCAAGTGTGAACTAAACCAAATTCCTTATGATTTTACAGTGGAAGTGACAGATTCAAGGACTCAAATCTGATAAAGTGCCAGAAGAAATACAGACAGACATTTGTAAAATTGTACAGTAGGCTTGATCAAAACCACCCCCCCCAAAAAAAAAAAAAAAAAAAGAAAGGCAAAATGGTATTCTGAGGGGCCTTAGAAACAGCTGAGAAAAGAAGAGAAGTGAAAGGAAAAGGAGAAAAAGAGATTGACCCATTGGAACGCAGAGTTCCGAAGAATAGCAAGGAGAGATAAGAAAGCCTTCCTAAATGAATAATGCAATGAAACAAAGGAAAGCAATAGAATGGGAAATACTAAAGATCTCAAGAAAATTACAGATACCAAGGGAACATTTCATGCAAAGATGGGCACAATAAAGAACAGAAAATTTATGGACCTAACAGAAGCAGAAGATATTAACAAGTGGTGGCAAGAACACAGAAGGACTATACAAAAAAGATATTAATGACCCAGATAACCACAATGGTGTTATCACTTGCCTAGAGCCTGGCATCCTGGAATACGAAATCAACTAGGCCTTAAGAAGCAAAACTTATGAACAAAGAGAGTGGAAGTGATGGATATCCAATTGAGCTATTTCAAATCCTAAAAGATGATGATGTTAATGTGCTGCACTCAATACGCCAGCAAATTTGGAAAACTCAGCAGTGGCAGTAGGACTCTCAAATGTCAGTTTTCACTCCAATCCCAAAGAATGTTCAAGCTACCACACAATTGCACTCATCTCACATGCTGCCAAAGTAATGCTCAAAATTCTCCAAGCTAGGCTTTAACAGTACATAAACTGAGAACTTCCAGATGTTCAAGCTGGATTTAGGAAAGGCAGAGGAACCCCATATCAAGTTTCCAACATCCAGTGGATCATAGAAAAAACAAGAGAGTTCCAGAAAAAAAAAAAAATCTACTTTCCCTTCACTGAGAGAAATAAAGTGAAAGTGGAAATCGCTCAGTTGTGTCTGACTTTTTGTGATTTCTATGGACTATGCAGTTCATGGAATTCTCCAGGCCAGAATACTGGAGTGGGTAACCTATACCTTCTCTAGTGGATCTTCCCAATGAACAATCAAACTGGGGTCTCCTGCATTGCAGCCAGATTCTTTACCAACTGAGCTATCAGAGAAGCCCTTTCCTGTCATTGACTATTCTAAATTCTTTGACTGTGTGGATCACATCAAACTCTGGAAAATTCTTGAGTAATTAAGAATACCAGATCACCTTACCTGCCACCTGGGAAACCTATAGGCAGGTCAAGAAGTAACAGAATTGGATATGGAAAAATGGATTGGTTCCAAATTGGAAAAGGAGTATATCAAGTTTGTATCTTGTCAACATCCTCATTTAACTTATATGAAGAGTTTCGTTCAGTTCAGTCACTCAGTCGTGTCTGACTCTTTGGGATTCCATGAATTACAGCATGCCAGGCCTCTCTGTCCATCACCAACTCCCGGAGTTCACTCAGACTCACGTCCATTGAGTCAGTGATGCCATCCAGCCGTCTCATCCTCTGTCGTCCCCTTCTCCTCCTGCCCCCAATCCCTCCCAGCATCAGGATCTTCACCAATGAGTCAACCCTTTGCAGGAGGTGGCCAAAGTATTGGAGTTTCAGCCTCAGCATCATTCCTTCCAATGAACACCCAGGACTGGTCTCCTTTAGGATGGACTGCCTGGATCTCGTTGCAGTCTAAGGGATTCTCAAGACTCTTCTCAAACACCACAGTTCAAAAGCATCACTTCTATGGCACTCAGCTTTCTTCACAGTCCAACTCTCACATCCATACATGATCACTGGAAAAACCATAGCCTTCACTAGATGGACCTTTGTTGGAAAAGTAATGTCTCTGCTTTTCAATACGCTATCTAGGTTGGTCATAACTTTCCTTCCAAGGAGTAAGCGTCTTTTAATTTCATGGCTGCAATCAACATCTGCAGTGATTTTGGAGCCCCCAAAATAAAGGCTGACACTGTTTCCACTGTTTCCCCCTCTATCTGCCATGAAGTGATGGGACCAGATGCCATGATCTTCGTTTTCTGAATGTTGAGCTTTAAGCCAACTTTTTCACTCTCCACTTTCACTTTCATCAAGAGGCTTTTAGTTCCTCTTCATTTTCTTCTATAAGGGTAGTGTTATCTGCATATCTGAGGTTATTGATATTTCTCCTGGCAATCTTGATTCCAGCTTTTGCTTCTTCCAGCTCAGCGTTTCTCATGATGTACTCGCATATAAGTTAAATAAGCAGGCTGACAATATATAGCCTTGACATACTCTTTTTCCCATTTGGAAGCAGTTGTTGTTCCATGTTCAGTTCTAAACTGTTGCTTCATGACCTGCATATACGTTTCTCAAGAGGCAGGTCAGGTGCTCTGGTATTCCCATCTTCTTCAGAATCGTCCACAGTTTATTGTGATCCACACAGTAAAAGGCTTTGACATATTCAAAAAAGCAGAAATAGATGCTTTTCTGGAACTCTCTTGCTTTTTCAATGATCCAACGGATGTTGGCGATTTGATCTCTGGTTCCTCGGTCTTTTCTAAAACCAGCTTGAACATCTGAAAGTTCACAGTTCACGTATTGCTGAAGCCTGGCTTGCATAATTTTGAGCATTACTTTACTAGAGTGTGAGATGAGTGCAGTTGTGCAAGAGTTTGAGCATTCTTTGGCATTGTTTTTCTTGGGGATTGGAATGAAAACTGACCTTTTCTGGTCCTGTGTCCACTGCTGAGTTTTCCAAATTTGCTGGCCTACTGAGTGCAGCACCTTCACAACATCATTTCTGAGGATTTGAAATAGCTCCACTGGAATTCCATCACCTCCACTAGCTTTGTTCGTAGTGATGTTTTCTAAGGCCCACTTGACTTCACATTTCAGGATGTCTGGCTCTAGGTAAGTGATCACACCATCATGCTTATTTGGGTCGTGAAGCTCTTTTTTGTACAGTTCTTCTGTGTATTCTTGCTGTCTCTTCTTAATATCTTCTGCTTCTGTTAGGTCCATACCATTTCTGTCCTTTATCAAGCTCATCTTTGCATGGAATATTCCCTTGGTATCTCTAATTTTCTTGAAGAGATCTCTAGACTTTCCCATTCTGTTATTTTCCTCTATTTTTTGTATTGATCACTGGGGAAGCCTTTCTTATCTCTCCTTGCTATTCTTTGGAACTCTGCATTCAGATGGTTATTATCTTTCCTTTTCTCCTTTGTTTTTTGCTTCTCTTCTTTTTACAGCTATTTGTAAGGCCTCCTGAGACAGCCATTTTGCTTTTTTGCATGTATTTTTCTTGGTGATGGTCTTGATTCCTGTCTCCTGTACAGTGTCATGAACCTCTGGCCATAGTTCATCAGGCACTCTGTCTATCCAATCTAGTCCCTTCAATTTATTTCTCACTTCCACTGTATAATCATAAGGGATTTGATTTAGGTCATACCTGAATGGTCTAGTGGTTTCCCCCACTTTCTTCAATTTAAGTCTGAATTTGGCAGTAAGGAGTTCATGATCTGAGCTACAGTCAGCTCCTGGTCTTATTTTTGCTGACTGTATAGAGCTTCTCCATCTTTGGCTGCAAAGAATATAATCAATCTGATTTTGGTGTTGACCATCTGGTGATGTCCATGTGCAGAGTCTTCTCTTGTTTTTTTGGAAGATTGTGTTTGGTATGACCAGTGTGTTCTCTTGGTAAAACTATATTAGCCTTTACCCTGCTTCATTCCATATTCCAAGGCCAAATTTGCCTGTTACTCTAGTGTTTCCTGACTTCCTACTTTTGTATTCCAGTACCCTATAATGAAAAGGGTATATTTTTGGGGAGTTAGTTCTAAAAGGTCTTTTTGGGCTTCATAGAACCGTTCAACTTCAGCTGCTTCCGTATTACTGGTTGGCATAGACTTGAATTACCGTGATATTGAATGGTTTGCCTTGGAAATGAACAGAGATCATTCTGTCGTTTTTGAGATTGCATCCAAATACTGCATTTTGGACTCTTTTGTTGACCATGATGGCTACTTCATTTCTTCTAAGGTATTCTTGCCCATAGTAGTAGATATAATGGTCATCTCAGTTAAATTCACCGATTCCAGTCCATTTTAGTTCGCTTATTCCTAGACTGTCGACATTCATTCTTGCCATCTCCTGTTTGACCACTTCCAATTTGCCTTGATTCATGGACCTGACATTCTAGATTCCTATGCAATATTGCTCTTTAGAGCATCGGACCTTGCTTCTACCACCAGTCACATCCACAGCTGGGTATTGTTTTGCTTTGGCTCCATCCCTTCATTCTTTCTGGAGTTATTTCCCCACTGATCTCCAGTAGCATATTGGGCACCTACTGACCCAGGGAGTTCCCCTTTCAGTATCCTATCATTTTGCCTTTTCATACTGTTCATGGGGTTCTCAAGGCAAGAATACTGAAGTGGCTTGCCATTCCCTTCTCCAGTGGACCACATTCTGTCAAATCTCTCCACCATGACCCGCCTGTCTTGGGTTGCCCCACGGGCATGGCTTAGTTTCATTGAGTTAGACAAGGCTGTTGTCCATGTGATCAGATTGGCTAGTTTTCTGTGATTATGGTTTCAGTGTGTCTGCCTTTGATGCTCTCTCGCAACACCTATCATCTTACTTTGATTTCTCTTACCTTGGATGTGGGGTATATCGTCACGGCTGCTCCAGCAAAGCGCAGTCACTGCTTCTTACCTTGGATGAGGGGTATCTCCTCACAGCTGCCTTTTTTGACCTTGAACATGGAGTAGCTCCTCTCTGCCTTCCTGCACCCATGCACTCCTTGAACGTGGGGTTGCTCCTCTTGGCTGCCTCACCTGACCTCTGGAATGTGTAGCTCCTCTCGGCAGCCCCCCACCGCCACCCCTGACCTCAGACATGAGGTAGCTCCTGTCAGCCGCTCCTGTGCCGATGCAGCCTGGCATGCTCTGTCACCACCCCTGACCTTGGGGGAGGTGTAGCTCCTCTGGGCCATGCTTCTGCACCATCCGTCGCAGCTGGTGTTCTTCTGTGAATTTCAGAGTGGGTTGCCATTCCCTTTTCCAGGAGATCTTCCCAACCCAGGAATTGGACCCAGGTCTCCCACATTGTAGGCAGATGCTTTACAGTCTGAGCTACCAGGGAAGTCTATATGTACATCATGCGAAATGCTGGCTCAGTGAAGCACAGGCTGGAATCAAGATTATGGGGAGAACTATCAGTAAACTCAGTTATGCAGATGACCCCACCCTTATGGTAGAATCCGAAGAGGAACTAAAGAGCCTTTGATGAGAGTGAAACAGGAGAATGGAAAAGCTGGCTTAGAACTGAACATTCAAAAAACAAAGATCATGGCATCTGGTCCCATCACTTCATGTCAAAAAGATGGGTATATAACGGAAACAGTGACAGACTTAATTTTCTTGGGCTGCAAAATCACTGCAGTTGGTGACTGCAGCCATAAAATTAAAAAAAAAAAAAAAAACGAAAAAAAAAACACTTGCTCCTTGGAAAAAAATATGACCAACCTGCTAAATCACTTCAGTCGTGTCCGACTCTTAGTGACCCCATGGACTGCAGCCTACCAGGCTCCTCCGTCCATGGGAGTTTCCAGGCAAGAGGACTGGAGTGGGTGGGACCAGTGCGTTCTCCAACCGAGACAACATATTAAAAAACAGAGATATTACTTTATTGACAAAGGTCCGTGTAATCAAAACTATTGTTTTTCCAGTAGTCATGTTGGGTGTGAGAGTTGCACCATAAAGAAAGCTGAGTACTGAAGAACTGATGTTTTTGAAGTGTGGTGTTAGAGAAGACTCTTGAGAGTCCCCTGGGCTGCAAGGAGATCCAACCAGTCCATCCTAAAGGAAATCAGTCCTGAATGCTCATTGTAAGGACTAATGCTGAAGCTGAAGTTCCAGTACTTTGGCCAGCTGATGCAGAGAACTGACACATTGGGAAAGACACCAATGCTGGGAAAGATTGAAGGCAAGAGGAAAAGGAGACACAAAGGATGAGATGTTTGGATGGCATCACTGAGTTGATATATATGAGTTTCAGCAAGCTCCAGGTGTTAGTGATGGACTGGGAAGCTTGGTGTTCTGCAGTCCATGGGGTCGCAGAGAGTGAGACACACCTGAGTGAGTGAACTGAACTGAGTTAAAGTCTAGGCAAGCAAAGTAAGACAAAAGGTATCCAAATTGAAAGAAAGAAGTAAAACAATCACTAATTGCAAATGACTTGGTGGGATATAAAAAACCTTAATGAAACTACCAAAAAATCTGTTGGAACTAATAGTTGAATTCAATATCACAGAATATAAAATCAACACAAACAAATCCGAAATATATTTACACACTAATAGCAAACCAACAGACAGATAATTTAAGTAAACAGTCCCATATATAATTGATCAAAAACAATAAAATATCCATGAATTAATCTAACCAAGGAGATGAAAGACATATACATTGTATATTATAAAACAATGATAAAAGACATTGAAGAATATGTCAAAAAAGGAATGATATTTCATGCCAATGAATTGGAAGAATTTATATTGTTAAAATGTCCATACTACTGAAAGAAGTCTATGGATACAGTAAATTCCCTAACAAAATGTCAATGGCATATTCCACAGAAACAGAATTTAAAATTTGTATGAAAACAATAAAGATCTTAAAAACTCAAAGCAGAATTTAAAAAGAGTAAAACTGGAGGTAACAAGTTTCCTGATTTCAAACTGTACTACAAAGTTATAGTAATTAAAACAGCGTTTGGTTCAGTCACTCAGTTGTGTCTGACTCTGCGACCCCATGGACTGCAGCACACCAGGCCTCCCTGTCCATCAGCACTTCTAGAGTTTACTCAAACTCATGTCCATTAAGTCGGTGATGCCATTCAACCATCTCATCCTCTGTCATCCCCTTCTCCTCCGATATTCAATCTTTGCCAGCATCAGGGTTTTTTCCAATGAGTCAGTTCTTTGCATCAGGTGGCCAAAGTATTGGAGCTTCAATTTCAGCATAAGCCCTTCCATAGAATATTCAAGACTGATTTCCTTTAGTATGGACTGTTTGTATCTCCTTGCAGGCCAAGGGACTCTCAAGAGTCTTCTCCAACACCACAATTCAAAAGCATCAATTCTTTGGTGCTCAGCTTTCTTTATAGTCCAACCCTCACATCCATACATGACTACTGGAAAAAACCATAGCTTTGACTAGATGGAGCTTTGCTGGCAAAGTAATGTCTCTGCTTTTTAATATGCTGTCTAGGTTGGTCATAGTTTTTGTTCCAAAGAGTAAGCATCTTTTAATTTTATGGCTTCAGTCACCATCTTCAGCAATTTTGAAGCCTTCCAAAATAAAATCTGTCACTGTTTCCATTGCTTCCTCATCTATGCCATGAAGTGATGGGACCAGATGCCATGATCTTAGTTTACTGAATGTTGACTTTTAGCCAACTTTTTCACTCTTTTCATGCACGTTCACAAAGAGGCTTGGTTTTTCTTCACTTTCTGCCATAAGGGTGGTGTCATCTGCATATCTGAAGTTACTGATAACTATCCCAGCAATCTTGATTCCAGCTGGTGTTTCATCCAGACCAGCCTTTTTAATGATGTACTCTGCATATAAGTTAAATAAGCAGGGTGACAATATACAGCCTTGACATACTCCTTTCCTGATTTGGTACCAGTCTGTTGATCCATGCCCATTTTTAACTGTTGCTTCTTGACTTCCACACAGATTTCTCAGGAGTGTCAGGTGGTCTGGTATTCTTAACTTTTGTAGAATTTTCCAATTTGTGGTGATTCATACAGTCAAAGACTTTGGCATAGTCAATAAAGCAGAAGTAGATATTTTTCTGGAACTGTCTTTCTTTACTGATGATCCAACAGATGTTTGCAATTTATCCTCTGGTTCCTCTTTCTTTTCTAAATCCAGCTGGACCATCTGGAAGTTCGTGTTTCACGTACTGTTGAAGCCTGGCTTGGAGAGTTTTGAGCACTGTTATGCTAGTATGTTCAGTTCAGTTCATTTTAGTCGCTCAGTCATGTCCAACTCTTTGTGACCCCATGAATTGCAGCACACAAGGCCTCCCTATCCATCACCAACCCCTGGAGTTCACTCAGACTCATGTCCATTGAGTCAGTGATGCCATCCAGCCATCTCATCCCCTGTCGTCTCTTTCTCCTCCTGCCCCCAATCCCTCCCAGCATCAGAGTCTTTTCCGATGAGTCAACTCTTTGCATGAGGTGGCCAAAGTATTGGAGTTTCAGCTTTAGCATCATTCCTTCCAAAGAAATCCCAGAGCTGATCTCCTTCAGAATGGACTGGTTGGATCTCCTTGCAGTCCAAGGGATTCTCAAGAGTCTTCTCCAACACCACAGTTCAAAAGCATCAATTCTTCGGTGCTCAGCCTTCTTCACAGTCCAACTCTCACATCCATACATGACCACTGGAAAAAACATAGCCTTAACTAGACGGACCTTTGTTGGCAAAGTAATGTCTCTGCTTTTCAATATGCTATCTAGATTGGTCATAACTTTCCTTCCAAGGAGTAAGCGTCTTTTAATTTCATGGCTGCAGTCACCATCTGCAGTGATTTTGCAGCCCAGAAAAATAAAGTCTGACACTGTTTCCCCATCTATTTCTCATGAAGTGATGGGACCAGATGCCATGATCTTCGTTTTCTGAATGTTGAGCTTTAAGCCAATTTTTCACTCTCCACTTTCAGTTTCATCAAGAGGCTTTTTAGTTCCTCTTCACTTTCTGCCATAAGGATGGTGTCATCTGCATATCTGAGGTTATTGATATTTCTCCTGGCAATCTTGATTCCAGCTTGTGCTTCTTCCAGTCCAGCGTTTCTCTTGATGTACTCTGCATATAAGTTAAATAAGTAGGGTGACAATATATAGCCTTGACATACTCCTTTTCCTATTTGGAATCAGTCTGTTGTTCCATGTCCAGTTCTAACTGTTGCTTCCTGACCTGCATATACGTTTCTCAAGAGGCTGGTGAGGTGGTCTGGTATTCCCATCTCTTTCAGAATTTTCCACAGTTTATTGTGATCCACACAGTCAAAGGCTTTGACATAGTCAGTAATGCAGAAATAGATGTTTTTCTGGAACTCTCTTGCTTTTTTGATGATCCAACGGATGTTGGCAAATTGATCTCTGGTTCCTTTGCCTTTTCTAAAACCAGCTTGAACATCAGGAAGTTCATGGTTCACATATGTTAGACTAGTGCAATTGTGCAGTAGTTTGAGCATTCTTTGATTTCGCCTTTCTTTGGGATTGGAATGAAAACTGAACTTTTCCAGTCTTGTGGCCACTGCCGAGTTTTCCAAATTTGCTAGTATATTGAGTGCAGCACTTTCACAGCATCATCTTTTAGGATTTGAAATAACTCAACAGGAATTCAGTCACCTCCACTAGCTTTGTTCACAGTGATGCTTCTGAAGGCCCACTTGACTTCACATTCTAGGGTGTCTGGCTCTACGTGAGTAATCACATCATTGTGATTATCTGGATTGTGAAGATCTTTTTTGTATAGCCATTCTGTGTATTCTGAGAAACCCAAGTAAGATGGTAGGTGTTGCAAGAGGGCATCAGAGGGAAAACACACTGAAACCATACTCACAGAAAACTAGTCAATCTAATCACACTAGGACCACAGCCCTGTCTAACTCAATGAAACTAAGCCATGCCCATGGGGCAACCCAAGACAGGCAGGTCATGGTGGAGAGATTTGACAGAATGTGGTCCACTGGAGAAGGGAATTGCAAACCACTTAAGTGTTCTTGTCTTGAGAACCCCATGAACAGTATGAAAAGGCAAAATGATAGGATACCAAAAGAGAAACTCCCCAGGTCAGTAGGTGTCCAATATGCTACTGGAGATCAGTGGAGAAATAACTACAGAAAGAATGAAGGGATGGAGCCAAAGCAAAAACAATACCCAGCTGTGGATGTGACTGGTGATAGAAGCAAGGTCTGATGCTATAAAGAGCAATATTGCATAGGAACCTGGAATGTCAGGTCCATGAATCAAGGCAAATTGGAAGTGGTCAAACAAGAGATGGCAAGAGTGAATGTCGACATTCTAGGAATCAGCGAACTGAAATGAACTGGAATGAGTGAATTTAACTCAAATGACCATTCTATCTACTACTGCGGGCAGGAATGCCTCAGAAGAATTGGAGTGGCCATCATGGTCAACAAAAGAGTCCAAAATGCAGTATTAGGATGCAATCTCAAAAATGACAGAATGATCTCAGTTGGTTTCCAAGGCAAACCATTCAATATCAGAGTAATCCAAGTCTATGCCCCAACCAGGTATGATGAAGAAGCTGAAGTTGAACGGTTCTATGAAGATCTACAAGACCTTTTAGAACTAACACCCCCAAAAGATGTCCTTTTCGTTATAGGGGACTGGAATGTAAAAGTAGGAAGTCAAGAAACACCTGGAGTAACAGGCAAATTTGGCCTTGGAATACACAATGTAGCAGGGCAAAGACTAATAGAGTTTTGCCAAGAAAATGCACTGGTCATAGCAAACACCCTCTTCCAACAACACAAGAGAAGACTATACATGGACATCACCAGATGGTCAACACCAAAATCAGATTGATTATATTCTTTGCAGCCAAAGATGGAGAAGCTCTATACAGTCAGCAAAAACAAGACCAGGAGCTGACTGTGGCTCAGACCATGAACTCTTTATTGCCAAATTCAGACTTAAATTGAAGAAAGTAGGGAAAACCACTACACCATTCAGGTATGACCTAAATCAAATCCCTTATGATTATACAGTACAAGTGAGAAATAGATTTAAGGGCCTAGATCTTATAGATAGAGTGTCTGATGAGCTATGCAATGAGGTTTGTGACATTGTACAGGAGACAGGGATCAAGACTAACCCCATGGAAAAGAAATGCAAAAAAGCAAAATGGCTGCCTGGGGAGGCCTTATAAATAGCTGTGAAAAGAAGAGAAGCAAAAAGCAAAGGAGAAAAGGAAAGATATAAACATCTGAATGCAGAGTTCCAAAGAATAGCAAGAAGAGATAAGAAAGCCTTCTTCAGTGATCAATGCAAAGAAATAGAGGAAAAATGGGAAAGACTAGGGATCTCTTCAAGAAAATCAGAGATACCAAAAGAACATTTCATGCAAAGATGAGCTCAATAAAGGACAGAAATGTTATGGACCTAACAGAAGAAGAAGATATTAAGAAGAGATGTCATGAATAAACAGAAGAACTGTACAAAAAAATCTTCACCACCCAGATAATAACGATGGTGTGATCACTGACCTAGAGCCAGACATCCTGGAATGTGAAGTCAAGTGGGCCTTAGAAAGCATCACTACGAACAAAGCTAGTGGAGGTGATGGAATTCCAGTGGAGCTCTTCCAATTCCTGAAAGATGATGCTGTGAAAGTGTTGCACTCAATATGCCAGCAAATTTGGAAAACTCAGCAGTGGACACAGGACTGAAAAAGGTCAGCATTCATTGCAATCCCAAAGAAAGGCAGTGGCAAAGAATGCTCAAACTACTGCACAATGGCACTCATCTCACACGCTAGTAAAGTAATGCTCAAAATTCTCTAAGCCAGGCTTCAGCAATATGTGAACCGTCAACTTCCTGATGTTCAAGCTGGTTTTAGAAAAGGCAGAGGAACCAGAAATCAAATTGCCAACATCCGCTGGATAATAGAAAAAGCAAGAGAGTTCCAGAAAAACATCTATTTCTGCTTTATTGACTATGCCAAAGCCTTTGACTGTCTGGATCACAATAAACTCTGGAAAATACTGAAAGAGATGGGAATACCAGACCACCTGACCTGCCTCTTCAGAAATCTGTATGCAGGTCAGGAAGCAACAGTTAGAACTGGACATGGAACAACAGACTGGTTCCAAATAGGAGAAGGAGTTCGTCAAGGCTGTATATTGTCACCCTGTTTATTTAACTTATATGCAGAGTACATCATGAGAAACGCTAGACTGGAAGAAACACAAGCTGGAATCAAGATTGCCAGGAGAAATATCAATAATCTCAGATATGCAGATGACACCATCCTTATGGCAGAAAGTGAAGAGGAACTAAAAATCCTCTTGATGAAAGTGAAATTGGAGAGTGAAAAATTGGCTTAAAGCTCAACATTCAGAAAACGAAGATCATGGCATCCGGTCCCACCACTTCATGGGAAATAGATGGGGAAACAGTGGAAACAGTGTCAGACTTTATTTTTCTGGACTGCAAAATCACTACAGATGGTGACTGCAGCCATGAAATTAAAGGACGCTTACTCCTTGGAAGGAAAGTTTTGACCAACCTAGATAGCATATTGAAAAGCAGAGACATTACTTTGCCAACAAACGTTCATCTAGTCAAGGTTATGGTTTTGCTGGTGGTCATGTATGGATGTGAGAGTTGGACTGTGAAGAAGGCTGAGCACCGAAGAATTGATGCTTTTGAACTGTGGTGTTGGAGAAGACTCTTTAGAGTCCCTTGGACTGCAAGGAGATCCAACCAGTCCATTCTGAAGGAGATCAGCTCTGGGATTTCTTTGGAAGGAATGATGCTAAAGCTGAAACTCCAGTACTTTGGCCACCTCATGCAAAGAGTTGACTCATTGGAAAAGACTCTGATGCTGGGAGGGTTTGGGGGCAGGAGGAGAAGGGAACGACAGAGGATGAGATGGCTGGATGGCATCACTGACTCGATGGACGTGAGTCTGAGTGAACTCCCGGAGTTGGTGATGGACAGGGAGTCCTGGCGTGCTGCGATTCATGGGGTCACAAAGAGTCGGACATGACTCAGCGCCTGATCTTATCTGATCTGATATGAATAATTAATTATGTTGAACATGTTTTTATGTTCCAGTTGTTTGTTTACCTTCTTTTAAAATATATATATATAACTCAGATCCTCTGATCATAGTTAATTGGGCTGCTTATTTTTGTTGTTGTATAATCAGTCCAATTAAAAATAACCAGTGAATCTGATTTATATATATATTTTTGAAAGAAGATATACAGACAACTGGAAGATAAAAACATGTTCAACATAATTAATTATTAGGGGAATGCAAATTAAAATCACAGTGAGAGACCACCTAATATATGCCAGAATATCTACTATCCAAAAGACAATTGTTGAAAATTATCGAAGATGTGGAGAAAAGGGAGCACTTGTGCATTTTTGATGGGAATGCAAATTGCTGCAACCACTATGGAAAACTATACAGAATTTTCTCAAAATATTAAGAACAAAGCTGTGTTATAATCCAGCTAACTCACTGATTATTTATCCAAAGAACATGAAAAGACTAATTTGAAAAGATACATGCAACCCACGTGTTCACGGAAGCACTGTTTACAACAGGCAAGATAAGTAACTCAAGTGTCTATCCATATATAGACAAAGACAATGTCACACACACACACACACACACACACACACACATACTATAGAATTTTACTCAGTCATTAAAAGGAATCAAAACAATGAAATTTTGCCATTTATGACTACATGGATGGACCATGAGGGTATTATGCTAAGTGAAATAAGTCAGATGGAGAAAGACAGATGTTATATGATTTCACACTTCTGTGTAACTTAGGTGAAAAAGAAAAAAAGAAAATTGAAAGAAAACAATCCTATAGATGCAGAGAATAGATTCATACTTACCAGAGGTGAAGGGGATAGAATATAAATAAAAATGGGTAAGGTGGTCAACATATCGTGATGAGTGTTAATTAGACTTATCCTGATGGTCACTCTGTAGTTTATACAGTTTTGAACTATAACTATAACTATATATATGCATATATATATATATATATATATACACATACACACACACCAGAAACTTAGATAATAAAAAGAAAAAAATAGAAATAAATAAAACTACTCTAAAACTCATATATCTCTTTTATGAAAGAGTTGACAGAGTTTGGTTTGGCTCAATCAGTCTTTCCATTTTACTTGAAAGAGCGTTCAAATATATCTTCATTTATTTCAGAACTTTTTAGTTTGTCTCATTCCACTATAAATAATCTAGTTATGCTATTTAGCCTTAATAAGGTGAGAGGTAGATGGTGATGGTAATGACCACTTACTTGACATTAGGAGATACTGGGAATTATTATTTAAACTTTTTTTTTTTAATTTTATAAATAAGCATATGATATTTTTAAATATTTTCATGACTTTTGAATTCAAACTTTCTAATTTTAAGGAATTAGGAGCATCAAGGACAGAAAACAATCAAAGGATCCAGAAGATTTGAATCCTAGACGACTGACAATTAATCTAATGTTTTCTCACAGATCACTGAAGCTTATGCTTTATTTTTATAATAAACCCACCTTTCTTTAGGTCACATGGATGAATTTCTCCCTTGAAACATAAAATAAGTTAATGAATACAAATATATATATATATATATATATATATATATATATATATGTGTGTGTATATATATATGTATGTGTGTGTGTGTGTATATATATATATATATATATATATATATATATATATGGTGCTACATCGCTTCAGTCATGTCCGACTCTATGAAACCCCATAGACGGCAGCCCACTAGGCTTCCCTGTCCCTGGGATTCTCCAGGCAAGAACACTGGAGTGGGTTGCTATTTCCTTCTCCAATGTATGAAAGTGAAAAGTGAAAGTGAAGTCGCTCCGACGTGTCCGACGTTTAGCTTAAATTATACATATCTATGGAACAATCCAAGAGAGTAAACAAACACAAGGAAGCTTCATAAACTGATTTGAGACAGAAAAATTCTTCAAAAATGTGCAACTTCTTTAGGAAAATAATGGATCTAGATATGGGCAGATGAAAGCAAATGTCTAGCCGAAATTCAGATCCTCTCTGAGGTAAGAAAAAGTTTTCCTTTTTCTTTCTCTCTATTCCTCTCTCTTTCTCTTTCTTTGTTCTTTCTTTGCTGCTTCCTTCGTTCCTTCCTCCTTCCCTCCCTCTCTCTGCCTCTCTTCTTTCCTTACTGCCTGTCACCCTTTCTTCCTCTCTCTCCCTCTCCCCTTTCTCTACTTCTTTCATTAGTTTCAGTTTCTATTTTAATTGTAATTCTAGAAACTGTTCTGTTCAAATTATCTGTTCCTTCTTGACTCAGTTTTGCCAATTTGTATGCTTCTAGACAATTCTTTTCATCTAGGTTGTTGATTTTGCTAGTATAAAACTGTTTGTACTAGTTGCTCTCTCTCTCTCTTTTGTGTGTTTTTTTGCAGTATTAGCTGTAGTTTCTCCTCTTTCATATATAATTTTGTTATTTGAGACTTTTTTCTTCTTGGTGCACCTGGTTAAAGGTCTGCTCGTTTTATTTTCAAAAAAAAAAAAAAAGACTGCTTCTAGCAATAGTATCTATTGTTTTTATGATCTTTATTTTATTAGTTTCCTCTCTGATCTTTAATATAGCCTTATATTTGCTGTTTGCTGACTGAATTTTATTTGTTTGTTTATTTTTACTAATTATTTTAGGTGTTCAGATAGGTTGTTTAAGATTTTTCTTATTCTTAAGGAAGGCCTGTATCACTACTACTCTCTCTCTTAGAACTGCTTTTGCTGCATCCCATAGATATTGAAAAGCAGAGACATTACTTTGCCAACAAAGGTCTGTCTAGTCAAGGCTATGGTTTTTCCAGTGGTCATATATGGATATGAAAGTTGGACTGTGAAGAAAGCTGAGTGCCGAGGTGAACTGTGGTGTTGGAGAAGACTCTTGAGAGTCCCTTGGACTGCAAGGAGATCCAACCAGTATCCATTCTAAAGGAGATCAGTCCTGGGTGTTCTTTGGAAGGAATGATGCTACAGCTGAAACTCCAGTACTTTGGCCACCTCATGCGAAGAGTTGACTCATTGGAAAAGACTGATGCTGGGAGGGATTGGGGGCAGGAAGAAAAGGGAATGACAGAGGATGAGATGGCTGGATGGCATCACCGACTCGATAGACATGAGTTTGAGTGAACTCTCGGAGTTGGTGATGGACAGGGAGGCCTGGCATACTGAGATTCATAGGATCGCAAAGGGTCGGACACGACTGAGGAACTGAACTGACTGATTGATATCCTAAGATTGTGTTTTCATCATCATTTTTCTTCAGGTATTTTCTGATTTCTTCTTTGATTTCATCATTGACCCATGTGTTTTTCAGTAGCATGTTGTTTATTCTCTTTTTCCTTGTTATTTTCCCCTGTAATTGATTTTTAATTTCAAAATATTGTGGCCAGAAAAGATATATGAAATAATATCTATCCCATTAGACTTGCTGAGTATTATTTTGTGATCTAATATGTTGTCTATTCTAGAGAATGTTTCACGAGCCCTTGCATATAATGTGTGTCCCGGTGTTTTTTGGATGTACTGTCCTATTTATATCAATGAAGTGCAACTGGTCCATTGTGTCATTTTGGACTTCGATTGCTTTATTTTATTGTCCATATGATCTTTTCAGCAATGTCAGTGGGGTGTTAAAAGTCTCCAACTGTTATTGTATTTCTCTCAACTTCATCTTTATGTCTGTTATTATTTGTTTTATAAATCTGTGTGTGCTAACTCACTTTAGTCATGTCCAACTCTTTGCAACACTGGACTGCATCCCACCAGAATCCTCTTTCCATGGGATTCTGCAGGCACGAATACTGAGATGGGTTGCTATTTCCTCCTCCAGAGCATTCTTCCTGACCCAAGAACCAAACCTACATCTCTTATGTCTCCTGAATTAGCAGGCAAATTCTTTGCCACTAGTACCACCTGGGAAGCCTTTATAAATTTAGGTGATCCTATAATGGGTGCATATAAGTTAATGAGCATAATATCTCTTCTTTTATTGATCCTTTTATCATTATGTTATGCCCTTCTTTATCTTTCTTCATGATCTTTGCTTTAAAGTTTATTCTGCCTAATATATTATTACCCCCATTTTGTTTTTAAATAATTTTCAAAAACTATGTACTTACTGCCATTTTAATCTTTGTTTTCCAGTTGTTTTGTAGTGATTTTTTGTTCATTTCTTATTCTTTTTATTTTTACTTAGTGCAGTTTGCCAGTTTTATTTTCATAGTATTCCCAAATTCCTCTATTTCTTTTTTTCCCTTTGTGAATCTATTGCATGTTTTTGATTTGTGATTTTGGTTATCATGGAGTTCAAGTACATTGACCTACAGTTAATCTACTTGTTTTAAAGCAATAATCATTCAAATTAAAACATATTCTAAAGGTTTACATATTTTACTCCCCTCTCCCACCTTTGTGATTTCGATGTTCCATTTTACATCTTCATCTTGATCCTTTTACGGTTTGTTTTAGTTATATTCTCCTTTATAATTTTTGTATCATTTTAACATATATACTGGCTTAAGTGATCTTGTCAAGTATGGATTGAGAGTTGGCCAATAAAGAAAGCTGAGCACTGAAGAATTGATGTTTTTGAACTGTGTGTTTGAGAAGACTCTTGAGAGTCCCTTGGACTTCAAGGAGATCAACCCAGTCAGTCTGAAAGGAAATCAAGCCTGAATATTCACTGGAAAGACTGATGCTGAAGCTGGAGCTCCAATACTTTGGTGACTTGATGCAAAGAGCCCACTTATGTGAAAAGACGTTGATGCTGGGAAAGATAGAAGGCAGGAGGAGAAGGGGATAACTGGGGATGAGATAGCTGGATGGCACCACGGACTCAATGGACATGAGTTTAAACAAGCCTTGGAAGATTGTGATGGACAGGGAGGCCTGGCATGCTGCAGTCCCTGGGGTTGCAAATAGTTGGAGATGATTGAGAGACATAAGAGCAACAACAAAGTGATCTTCCATCTTTTTATAAATTTGTCATTTCTATTATGACATTCTCTTTCCTATAGGTTCTTATTTCTTTTCTATTTAGAGAAAATCCTTCAGTAATGTAGGTTCAGAATTGCTGTGCTCTTATAGTTCTTGCTTGTCTGAGAAATTCCTCATTTTTCTGGTAGACTATCCTAGATTTCAGGTTTTTCCCTTTTAGTACTTTGAATATATAATGACACTCCTTTCTAGCTTGCAAAATTTCTGCAGAGAAATCACCTGAGGGTTTCCTTGTGATTGACCCTGTTTCTCTCTTGCTGCTTTTAGGACCCTGTATTTTTAATTTTACCATTTTGGTTATGCTATGTCTTCTTGTGGGTCTGTTTGTATTTGTCTTGTCTGTTTCCTGTACCTAGATATCAGTCGTCTTCTTTAGTTTTGGGATGTTTTCAGCCGTAATTTCTTCAAATACATTTTTGATCTCCTTCTTTGTCTCTTCTCCTCCTGGAACTTCTTCTGGAACTGTGTGCACACAATATTATCCCATAGATACTGTATCTTTCTTTCTATTGTCTTCCTTTTTTTTAATTTATACTTCTGTATGCTGTTCTGATTGGGTGGTTATCATTCTTCCATCCTCCAGATGACTTATTTATTCTCATGTGTCATTCAGTCTGATAGTCATTGTTTACAGATTGGTTTTTATCTCTGCTTTTGAATTATGTATTTTGTTTGGTTCATCTTTATATTTTCTAGTTCCTTGTTATAGTGATCTACATTTCTACGGAGAATATTTCTTAATTTAGGTAGCATTTTTGTTGTCTCTTTTTTGAACTACTTTTGAACAGGGTCTAGTAGACCAGCGAGGTGTTTTTCACTATGTGTTCTTTCAGGGAATTTATCTTGTTCATTTAAATGTGACTAATTTCTCTGCCTTTTTATTTTACTTAACTTTGTTTCTGAATTTAAGAGAAATAGGGGTCTTATTGGTCTTAAAGAAATGCTTTTATGTGGGAGTGTTCCTGTGTAGACTGTGTGTCCAGTATTTTTTGTGTGAGGGCTAATTTTGGTATGCAAGTCAACCACATCTTTCCTCAGGATGTGCTGGTGGTTATCTCCCTGATAAGGGGTTCTGGCTGCTTTTGTAGTATCAAAAGCATTTGCTGGATGTGAAATGGGGCTCTTCTTTGCTCTATGGCTGCCTCCACCCTGTAGGCCCAGGGTCTCTTCCATTATTGGAGTAGAAGCCCTAAGGTTGAGGTTTGATCAGGCTCCATTGCCCTTGCGTGTGTGCTCTGCCCTAATGGAGGCGATGGTCAAAGCAAGTGAGGCCTGCAGTCACAGAGGAATTATGTACCACCTGTGTAGGCATCTAAATTTCCACTTAGAAGTAGCCCGGGACCTTAGTCCTTTCTCTTTTGTGTACATCCCAGATCTAGTGCAAGGCTGTGGTGTGAAATAGGCTGGGCCTGGGGATCAGATTGATACATCAGGCACTTCTGTCTGTATATGTGTAGGTAGGCCAGATCTTTGCCAAGATTTAAGTGTGGATTGAGTGGGTTTAGGGCATTCATCCATTCATGTTGGGAAGTGAGACCAGGCAGCAGCCAGTAGTGCAAGAATCTCTCTGCCTTGACTATTAGTACATTATCATTTGAACTGTCTCTTGGTCTCCTCCTGAAAAGAAATACATTTTAAGCAAATGGTATTGCAAACTGGATAATCATTTGAACAAATAAAATGCCTTAATACACCAAATCATATATTGATATTAACAAAATGGATGACAGATCTCAATGTAAAAACTAAAATTTCTAGCTCCTAGAATAAAACATAAAATAGTACATTTGTTATGTTAGTTGATAAAACATTTCCTAGATCAAATGCAAAATCAGTAACTGAAAAGTAAAAGAAATTGATAACCTGAACTTTATCAAAATTAAAAACTCTTCTAAAAACACCTAAAAATGTAGAATGTAGAAAGGATAGAATGCCACACAATGAGACAAATTATTTGCAAAAACAAATACTTAACAAGGACTTATTTACTGAACATTTTTGAAACATTAATGACACTTTTATATTGAAAAAAAGTAACTCAGTTTTAAAAAGAAATTTCAATCACTTCTTGCTTTGCCGCTGACATGTAAAGTATTGGAAGTCACCATTCCTGTTCTTATAATAAAATAATTCAAAGGAACTGAAAATAAATAATTTTTAAAGGATCTTTCAGAGAGTTAAAGTCACAGGGATGGCTGCCACACCCAAATCTGGAGAAACAGGTGCATGTAGAGAGGCATAGCTGAAATGATCTTCCCTATAGGTGAAACCACTATAGCCATAAGATGGTGGCATAAATTATGAAGGATCTTATTAGTCAATGCTAAAGCTGAAATGTAGCTTAGTGTGAGTATGAAATTCTTGGTGGCCACAGTCTTGGAGAGCTCCCACACTTCTCTGAATTTTCACTCCAGGAACCCCAGAAGTTTATCACTGAGAAGAGTCAGAAAAACCCTCACCTTTGTATTAGGGAGTGGAGGTAGATGATTAATTTCATATATATCCAGAGTGTTCTCCATGACGAGGGTCTCCTAAGCAAGTGAAGTGTTTTCCAGATCCTTATCCCACAAGAAGAAAAGGAAATAATCTAACTTCATACACTCCTAGCTTTCTTGTTTCACTCAAGGGGGACAAAAAGTCTGAGAAACACTCATGAAGGTCACAGCTAAAAGACACAGTCAATGAAGGATTGAGACACAATCATATGATTATAGAATGCTTCTTACATCACCAGAGCACCAGTAGAATAACAATATAACTGAACATTTTTTAAGTCTCAGATTCTATTTAAGAAGATATTTTCAGAGAAATTTAGACAAAAAAAGAAGGGAAAATTTAAAAAGTTGAAGTTTCTAACATCTGCAGTATAGCAAACACTGAACACAGGCTAATTCTTAGCAAGATTAAAATAAAAGTTCACTGTAAAGGCCTATAAAACTGAGTTCTTATTAGTTGACACATAACATCCAGCTTTCAAAAAATTACAAGACATATTGGAAGGCAAGTGAGGACACAACCTGAAGAAATAAGACAATCTCAAAACTAGATTCATGAATGGAAGAGCTTTTGGAATAATAGATCAGGATTTAACAAAAGAAACTTCAAATGATATATTAAAAACTTTACTGGGAAAATCACAAACATGCATTAATAGATGGATAATGCAAGTAAAGAAAAACTCTAAGAAAGAATTGAAATAACATTTTATAAATACTTTATAGTAGACATGAATACATCCCTTATTTATTCATCAGTATATTGGACATGACAAAGGATAACTTGATATTTTCAAGTGAGCTTGAAAATTTATCAATAGAGATTTCACAAATTGAAACACAAAAAGAAAAAGTTTAAACAACATAACAGAATATACAAAAATTGTGGGATGATTTCAAAAGATGTAACACATGCATCTTTGGCATATCAGAAGAGATAGGGAATATAAGACATATCTGAAATAACAATAGTCATGAAATTTTCAGAATTAACGACAGACACTAAACCTCAGATCCATGAAAATCAAAGAACACCAAGCAGGTTATATATATATATATATATATATATATATAAACAGCAAAGAATGACAACAAATATTCAACAAGCAACAGCATGTAATCATATCGTATTTGAACTATGGAATTCCAAGGATGAAGGGAATATCTTGAAATCCACCACAGAAAATGAAAAATTCTTTACTCATAGAGAAATAAGGATAAGAACTATATTCGTTTTCCTTATCAGAAACCATGCAATCAAGAGAGTGGGACAAATAAATTGTTAAAAGAACACACACACACACACACACACACACACACACACACACATATATATATATATATATATATATATATAAAACTAGAAACACTGGAAAATAATCCACTTGCTTATTAGCTCAAATGCTGTACAGTTATTAAATAGAAATATTCCTGCTCATGAAAAAACGAAGAGCTCTTACATTGTGAAAAAGTAATACATATTGCATGCTTTCTTTCATAAAGTTAAAAACTGCTATGTTATTAAAAAACAAGATAGCAATTATAATTGGCAGAAGGTGTGATTACTAAAAGGCAGGTAGGGGATGTTGGCAGGATTCTATTTCTGGACTTTGGTGGTTTTCATGGGTGTATTCCCTTTTTGTTATTTCCTAGAACTGTGTATTTATTAGTTGTAAATTGTTCTGTAAGCATGTCATACAACAATTTAAAAACTTAAAGTTCTGAAATAATTGAAACAACATAGCCATCTATTCAGACAAAATGAAATATCTTCTTCTTTCACCCCCAATTGTGGCTGAGGAATTGTGATCAAGTCAAAATCATGTAAATGAAGTATACAAGCCCATATACCAGACTAGGGCTACTTCTCTGAACATCTTATAGGGTTAGTTACTGTTCATGCTGCTAAAAAACATTATCCTCAAATCTCTCAATCAGCATAAGGAAAATTATAAAAATTATAAGAAGCTCTCTATCCTAATAGTTTACAATTTTACACCATGGTAATGCTCCATTAGATCTAACAATATAGTTTTACTTTTGCAAAATAAGAATGCTTTTTGATTTATATAAATATATGAATGTTCTGATTTTCTTTCATTTTGACTCTTTAGGCTTCCCTATTGTCTCAGATGGTAAAGAATCTGCCTGCAATGCAGGAGACCCAGGTTTGATCTCTGCATCTGGAAGTTTGCTTGGAGAAGGGAATGGAAACCCACTCCAGTATTCTTGTCTGGAAGATTCTATGGACAGAGGAGCCTGGCCAGCTACAATCCAGGGAGTCTCAAAGAGTCAGACATGACTGAGCAACTAACACACACACACACACATATTAATATTTAAATAGTGTTACCTTAATAAGATTTTTGACCTCAATTATCCACTCAACTCTATATACTATGATCTGTCATTCAACAAAACACTTTCAATTATGGTTCAATTACCTCTATAATAGGTCTTACCATTTGCAAATTCAGAATGAACAGTCCATTTAAGCCCATTTTATTGCAGAATGACTAATTTTTAACTATTGACTTTGATCCCTAGGTTTCTTCATAGCTTCAAATGATACTTAGTTTAAACATCAGGTAGATTCAGCTCAGTTCAGTTACTCAGTCGTGTCCGACTCTGCGACCCCATGGACTGTAGCACACCAGGCTTCCCTGTCCATCACCAACTCCTGGGGTTTACTCAAATTCATATTCATAGATGGTGAAGCCATCTAAAATCTCATCCTCTGTCGTCCCCTTCTCCTCCCACCTTCAATCAAGGTCTTTTCAAATGAGTCAGTTCTTTGCTGAATCAATACTTTGGCCACTCATCAGGTGGCCAAAGTATTGGAGTTTCAGCTTCAACATCAGTCCCTCCAATGAACACCCAGGACTGTTCTCCTTTAGGATGGACTGGTTGGATCTCCTTGCAGTCCAAAGGAGTCTCAAGAGTGTTCTCCAACACCACAGTTCAAATTTATCAATTCTTTGGTGCTCAGCTTTCTTTATAGTTCAACTCTCACATCCATACGTGACTACTGGAAGAAACCAAAGATTTGATTAGACTGACGTTTGTTGGCAAAGTAATGTCTCTGTTTTTTAATATGCTGTCTAGGTTGGTCATAACTTTTCTTCCAAGGAGCAAGTGTCTTTTAATTTCATCATTGCAATCACCACTGTTTATAATAGCCAGGACATGGAAGCAACCTAGATGTCCATCAGCAGATGAATGGATAAGAAAGCTGTGGTACATATACACAATGGAGTATTACTCAACCATTAAAAAGAATACATTTGAATCAGTTCTAATGAGGTGGATGAAACTGGAGCCTATTATACAGAGTGAAGTAAGCCAGAAAGAAAAACACCAATACAGTATACTAACACATATATATGGAATTTAGAAAGATGGTAACAATAACCCTGTATATAAGTCAGCAAAAGAGACATTGATGTATAGAACAGTCTTTTGGATTCTGTGGGAGAGGGAGAGAGTGAGATGATTTGGGAGAATGTCATTGAAACATGTATAATATCATATATGAAACGAGTCGCCAGTCCAGGTTTGATGCACGATGCTGGATGCTTGAGGCTGGTGCACTGGGACAATCCAGAGGGATGGTACAGGGAGGGAGGAGGGAAGAGGGTTCAGGATGGGGAACACGTGTATACCTGTGGTGGATTCATGTTGATATATGGCAAAAGCAATACAATATTGTAAAGTTAAAAAATAAAATAAAATAAAATAAAAAGACTAATTTCATGGTTGCAATCACCATCTGCAGTGATTTTAGAGCCTCCCCCCAAATTAAAGTCTGTTACAATTTCCACTGTTTCCCCATCTATTTCTCATTAAGTGATGGGACCAGATGCCATGATCTTAGTTTTCTGAACGTTGAGTTTTAAGCCAATTTTTTCACTCTCCTCTTGCACATTCATCAAGAGGCTTTTTAGTTCTTCATTTTCTGCCATAAGGGTGGTGTCATCTGCATATCTGAGGTTATTGATATTTCTCCCACCAATCTTGATTCCAGCTTGTGCATATTTCAGCCCAGTATTTTTCATGATGTACTTTGCATATAAATTAAATAAGCAGGGTGACGATATACAGCCTTGACATACTCCTTTCCTGTTTTGGAACCAGTCTGTTGTTCCATGTCCAGTTCTAACTGTTGCTTCTTGACCTGCATACAGATTTCTCAGGAAGCAGGTCAGGTGGTCTGCTATTCCCACCACTTTAAGAATTTAGTAAATTCAAAAGATTGACCTCTCTGGATTTTGGTCTCTCTCCTCTAACATTATGTTCGAGAATATTAACATATAAATTCTGGTGATTTATCTGTAGTTGCCTGGGTGATAAGTTAGAGTAAATCTATAAATTCAATCTATATATTTGTTTAAAGTGTGTCAATAACTTAATTTATGTTCCTTGATCTTTAATGCTTTTACATAGCTGGGAAAGAATATTGTCAAAGTTCTTGAATTTTAAATTCTTTAGGCTAAGATTATTTTTCTGTTTTGGAGTATTCCTAACTGTATATTAAGAGTTCGTCTATTTTTTTTTTATCCTAAAATAAATTATTCTGCTTGAACAGGCCAAGCCATTCTAAACAACCTACTGCTGACAGTGCTTAACTAAAGTCAACAAAGAGAAGATAAGGCTTCCTGGTATTTTTTGTTGAAATATTAATACCAATTTCAGCTGTAAAAATGATAAATACTTTAATAAAGATAGCTTGTTCCTCATCAAACTTTGCAGTACTCTTTATTCTATCCATGCAGGAATATTCTCAGTGGACAGATTTAATCTCACAAAAGATATGGGTTACTAAAATGTGGCTATCTTACAAATGTCTCCAAAGCTTTTACAGCCAAATATTGTAAGTTGCATTTCACATCCTTTAAAATCCCACATATATTTTCCTAATAAGCATATGTTAAAAGAAATAGATGTTTCTTTTTTTAAGATACTATTTCACATATATACCATTTAGATCTTTATTTGCACATCAATTGTGTATTTTTTTTATGTTTGCCCTTTATTTGTTTGCCTTTGATGTATGTGTCTATGCCTTTTTTGAAAAATACATTTAAATGAACTGCATGGAGCCAAGCAGCATCATAAATTATAAAAGATTACAAGGATAAACTGTTGAATTGAACAGGAGAGAAGACTATCGGGTGCTAATTTTGTTGTCAGAGAGGCTGGGTGGAAGGTACTGTGTGTATTGTGATAATAAAAGGATTATATGGGGAAATGCCACTTCAGTTTCATGAGCTATTTATGTGACATGGTGCATCAAATCTGGTAGCAGAAGCACAGACCATCTGGAAAGAGTATCAGTCAGGAAACTGATTTTATTTGGAATAAAGTAACGTACATATGTGTCACAGTGATCCAACTCTGTGCCCCAAGCACTAATGCCAAATAAGCTGAAATTGGATGGTTCTATGAAGACCTACAAGAGCTTCTAGGACTAACACCAAAAAAAGATGTCCTATTCATCACAGGGGACTGGAATGCAAAAGTAGGAAGTCAAGATATAACTGGAGTAAGAGGTAAGTTTGGCCTTGGAGTACAGAATTAAGCAAGGCAAAGGCTAACAGAGTTTTGCCAAGAGAATGTACTAGTCACAGCAAACACCCTCTTCCAACAATATAGGAGATGACTACATATGGACAACACCAGATGGTCAATACTGAAATCAGATTGATTATATTCTTTGCAGTCAAAGATGAAAAAGTTGTATACAGTCAGCAAAAACAAGAGCTCAGATCATGAACTCCTTATGGGAAATTTCAGACTTAAAAAAGTATGGAGAACCACTACACCATTCAGGTATGACCTAAATCAAATTCCTTATGATTATACAGTGGAAGTGACAAAGAGTTTCAAGGGATTAGATCTGATAGACAGAGTGCCTGAAGAACTGTGGACAAAGGTTCATGACATTGTACAGGAGGTGTTGATCAAAATCATCCCCAAGGGGGAAAAAATGAAAAAAAGGCAAATTGTTGTCTGAGGAGGCCTTACAAATGGCTGAGAGAAGAAGAGAAGTGAAAGGAAAAGGAGAAAAGGAAAGATGTATCCATCTGAATGCAGAGTTCAAAAGAATAGAAAGGAGAGATAAGAAAGCCTTCCTAAGTAATCAGTGCAAAGAAATAGAGGAAAACAATAGAATGGGAAAGACTAGAGTTCTCTTCAAGAAAATCAGAGATACCAAGGGAACATTTCCTTCAAATATGGGCATAATAAAGGAGAGAGACAGTATAGACCTAATGGAAGCAGGAGATATTAAGAAAAGGTGGCAAGAATACACAAAAGAACTATACCAAAAAAGATCTTAATGACCCAGATAACCACAATGGGGTGATAAGTCACTTAGATCCAGACATCATGGAGTGTGAAGTCAAGTGGGCCTTAGGGAGCATCACTATGAATAATGATAGTGAAGTTGATGGGATTCCAGCAGAGCTATTTCAAATCTTAAAAGATGATGCTGTTAAGTACTGCACTCAGTATTCCAGCAAATTTGGAAAACTCAGCAGTGACCACAGGACTTGAAATGGTCAGCTTTTATTCTAATCCCAAAGAAAGACAATGTCAAAGAATGTTCAAATTGCCACATGTTTAAACTCATTTCACATGCTAGCAAAGTAATGCTCAAAACCCTCCAAGCTAGGCTTCAACAGTACTGAACAGAGAACCAGATGATCAGATCAGATCAGATCAGTTGCTCAGTCATGTCCGACTCTTTGCAACCCCATGAATCGCAGCACGCCAGGCCTCCCTGTCCATCACCAACTCCGGGAGTTCACTGAGACTCATGTCCATCGAGTCAGTGATGCCATCCAGCCATCTCATCCTCTGTCGTCCCCTTCTCCTCCTGCCCCCAATCCCTCCCAGCATCAGAGTCTTTTCCAATGAGTCAACTCTTAGCATGAGGTGGCCAAAGTACTGGAGTTTCAGCTTTAACATAATTCCTTCCAAAGAAATCCCAGGGCTGATCTCCTTCAGAATGGACTGGTTGGATTTCCTTGCAGTCCAAGGCACTCTCAAGAGTCTTCTCCAACACCACAGTTCAAAAGCATCAACTCTTTGGTGCTCAGCCTTCTTCACAGTCCAACTCTCACATCCATACATGACCACTGGAAAAACCATAGCCTTGACTAGACGAACCTTTGTTAGCAAAGTAATGTCTCTGCTTTTGAATATGCTATCTAGGTTGGTCATAACTTTCCTTCCAAGGAGTAAGCGTCCTTTAATTTCATGGCTGCAGTCACCATCTGCAGTGATTTTGGAGCCCAGAAAAATAAAGTCTGACACTGTTTCCCCATCTATTTCCCATGAAGTGATGGGACCGGATGCCATGATCTTCGTTTTCTGAATGTTGAGCTTTAAGCCAACTTCTTCACTCTCCACTTTCAGTTTCATCAAGAGGCTTTTGAGTTCCTCTTCACTTTCTGCCATAAGGGTGGTGTCATCTGCATATCTGAGTTTATTGATATTTCTCCCGGCAATCTTGATTCCAGTTTAGAGATCAGATTGACAACGTCTGTTGGATCAATCACAGAAAAAGCAAGAGAATTCCAAAATAATGTCTACTTCCACTTTATTGACTATGTGAAAAATTTTATCTGTGTGGATAACAACAAACTGTGGAAAATTCTTCAAGTTATGGGAATACCATATCACCTTACCTGTCCTCTGAAAAACTTGTATGCAGGTTAAGAAGTATCAATTAGAACTGGAGTTGGAGCAATGGACTGGTTCAAAATTGGGAAAGGAGTACTTCAAGATTGTATATTGTCACCCTGTGTATTTCTAACTTATATGCATTCAGTACATCATGAAAAATGCTTGGCTGGATGAAGCACACGCTGGAATCAAGATTGCTGGGAGAAATATTAGTACACCTCAGATATGTACATGGCACCACCCTTATGGCAGAAAGCAAAGAGGAACTACAGAACCTCTTGATGAAGGTGAAAGAGAAGAGTGAAAAAGCTGGCTTAAAACTCAGCATTCAGAAAACTAAGATCAAGGCCTCTGGTCCCATCACTTCATGGCAAATAAATGGGGAAACAATGGAAACAGTGACAAACTTTATTTTCTAGGGCTCCAAAATCACTGCAGATGGTAACATAGCCACGTAATTAAAAGACATTTGCTCCTTGGATGAAACGGTATAAGAAACCTACAGAGAGTATTAAACAACAGAGACATTACTTTGCCAACAAACATCCGTGTAGTCAAAGCTATGGTTTTTTCAGTAGCCATGTATGGTTGTGAGAGTTGGACCATAAAGAAGGCTGAATGCCAAAGCATTGGTTCTTTTGAACTGTGGGGTTGGTGAAGACTCTTGAGAGTCCCTTGAACTGGCAAGGAGACCAAACAAGTCAATCCTAAATGAAATCAACCCTGAATATTCA
The DNA here is from genome assembly GCF_032452875.1 of Bos javanicus. NCBI lineage: Eukaryota > Metazoa > Chordata > Mammalia > Artiodactyla > Bovidae > Bos > Bos javanicus. The sequence goes on along the minus strand of NC_083876.1, from coordinate 6,220,240 downwards.
TTGGAAAGACTGATGCTGAAGCTAAAGCTCCAATACTTTGGCCACCTGATGTGAACAGCCGATGCATTAGAAAAGACCCTAAAGCTGGGAAATATTGAAGGCAGGAGAAGGGTACGACAGAAGACAAGATGTTGTATGGCATCACCAACTCAATGGGCATGAGTTTGAGCAAGCTCCAAGAGATGGTAAAGGACAAGGAACTCTGGCATGTTGCAGTCTTTGGGTTCACAAAGAGACAGGATTGAGCAACTGAACAACAACATACATGAATTTTAATTGTAATTAAAGTTCAAGCAAAGATTCACTAAAGATGCTTCACTGATAGCTTAGGTGGCAAAGAATCTGCCTGTAATGCAGGAGACCCCAGTTCGATGCCTGGGTCGGGAACATCCCCTGGAGAAGAGAACAGTTACCCATTCCAGTATTCTGGCCTGGAGAATTCCATGGACTGTATAATCCATGGTGTCATAAAGAGTCAGACATGACTGAAGGACCTTCACTTTCACTTTCAAAGATACACAGTGGAAACATATACAAATACAATGTTTTCATCTTTGGATCTTTATCTGAATAGATCTACTTATCACAATGCTTCAAGTTGGCTCAGTGGTAAAGAATCCACCTGCCAAGAGACACGCAGGTTTGATCCTTGGGTCTGGAAGAGCCCCTGGAGAAGGAAATAGCAATACATTCTAATATTCTGGCCTGCAAAATCCCATGGACAGAGGAGCCTGGCAGGCTATAGTCCATGGGGTTGTAAGAGAGTCAGATATCACTATGCGACTAAACAACAACGTTTCACTACTGACAATAAAAATAACACCAATGAGTTATATGTATATAAAACAAAATTGCCCTTGGAAATCAGTCACCAATTAATGGAAGAAAAATTACTCAATGAATGTTATTAAAGCAATTTTGAAACAAAAGTTAGAATTTTAGTTCATTTCTAGCCAAAATAAATAGCAGATGTTCTTAAAACTTAGAAAAACAAACCATATAAAGTCTGCATCATTTTATAGTAAGTACATGTACACAGTATTTTCACTGCCTTAAAAAACACTATATGCTCTGCCTGTTTATCTCCTTCCCCAATCCCTTGGAAATCAATGATCTTTTTACTGCCTTCATAATTTTGCTTTTTCCAGAATGTCATGTAGTTCAAGTCATACAGTATGTGGTGTTTCAGACTGGCTTTTCATCACTCGTGCTTACTTGTTCAGTAGTGTCCAACTCTTTGCCCTCCTCTGGACTGTAGTCCCTGGTCACCTCTGTCAATGGAATTTTTCAGGCAGGAATACTGAAATGACTTGCTATTTCCTACTCCAGGGGATCTTCCTGACCCAGGGATTGAACCCAAGCCTCTTGATCTCCTGCATTGGTAGGTGGATTCTTTACCATTGTGCCACTGGTGAAGCCTCCATAAAATAGTCATTTATTTATTTGACTGCATCAGATCTTTGTTACAGCATGCAGGCTTCTCTCTCGTTGAGGCATGAGGACTGAGTTGCCCCTTGGCATGTAGGTTCTTAATTCCTCAACCGGGGATTGAATCCATGACTCCTGCATTGCAGAGCAGATTCTTAACTCACTTAGTCATACATACTTAAGTCTCCTCCATGTCATGGTTTGATAGCTCTAAAAAAAAAAAAAAAAAGCTTGCATGATATTCCTTTTCTGGATGTAGCAGAGTCTATCTATTCCCCCATTAAGGAACATCTTAGTTGCTTCTAAGTTTTGGCAATTATGAGCAAACCTGTTATAAACACTGTGCAGATTTTTGTGTGAATGTAAGCTTTTAACTCTTTGGGTAACTACCAAAAAGTGCCAAGGTTGGATTTTATGTTAAAAGCATCTTTATAAAGAAAAAAATTAAACAAAACAAAACAAAACTATCTTCTAGAATGGCTTTGACATTTGCTTTGATTCCTTGCTCTTGTTTTTAGTGTCTTGGCAGCCTTGCTATACTTTGTGTTTGTGTTTTCCAAAGAAAATTCCTGTATGAGTCTGCTAACAATCTCCTTTTTCTTAAGACAATTGAAAAAATTTATGCCTCTTTAAAATATTATTGACTGCTTATGAAATGTGTTAGAATATACTTTTTTTGGTTTTGTTTTTCCTTTTTGTAGAATGATTAAATAAACAGCATTTACATTCACTGTGTTTTGCAGAACTTTTATTGCATAGTTTTCTAAACTGTAAAGTGATGTTGGCTTAAAGTTACATAAATAAGTCTTGTGATCCTAGCCATTGGTAAACTGTTACCTTTTAAAGCATCAGTGTTTTATCCATTTTTAATCTTTGACACCACAAAAGGAAATTATATAATTTATCTGATGATAAGCATTGGTAAGCACTATCAGAGCCTTACTAAAAAGAAGAGAGTGAAATTGATCACTATTAACTATTATTTCTTGAAATCTTCCTACTGTAAACCATACTTTGTTATTCCTTTTGGCCTAGTTTAAAAATAAAAGACTGTGTAAACTAACGTGATCCAGAGAGGTTATATGACTGGCACAAAATCCCAAAGCTAGTTAGCGATATAATGTAGAGACCTTGTTTCCTGTTGTATTTCCATGTGTTTATTGAAAATAGGACTTATAAGTTTTCACTGTGTCTTCTATTCAAATGGAGAAGGCAATGGCAACTCACTCCAGTACTCTTGCCTGGAAAATCCCCTGGACGGAGGAGCCTGGTAGGCTGCAGTCCATGGGGTCGCTAAGAGTCCGACACAACTGAGCGACTTCACTTTCACTTTTCACTTTCATGCATTGGAGAAGGAAATGGCAACCCACTCCAGTGTTCTTGCCTGGAGAATCCCAGGGACAGGGGAATCTTGTGGGTTGCCGTCTATGGGGTCGCACAGAGTCGGACATGACTGAAGCGACAGCAGCAGCAGCAGCAGCAGCAGCAGCAGCAGCAGCAGCAGGTTTATGTTAACAAAATCTTTTAATTTTACATTAGTTCTGCACTGAATATAAATCTCTTGTACCAATATAATAGAATAGAAGTCATTAACTTTAAAATAGATTAAAGTCATTTTAGTCATTCTGAACTGGAAATCATTCATACTTGTCATAGGATTGAGATAAAACTGATGATTTCTTATCAGGAAAATGCTCTTTGAGTAGTAGTACTTAAGATTCAAATTATTTCAATCATGTTATTTAATATATTGGTATTAATTCATTAATACATGAAACATTAAATTGATATAATCACCTAAATCTTCACAGAGTATTCATCAACATAGGTAGTTGTAATTTAAAATGTATCTGCTTTGGAGAAAAAAGTTGCTGTATTTCATACAAAGAAGAATTTGTCATATTGGTGTGTGACATGGTTTCAGTAAGCCTATTTCCATCCTGTTCTTAGTTCTGTAACTTTGGAAGATTTATTATTTCAGTGATGATTAGGTAGAAATGGTAATATTTCCACATAAAATGTAAGAGAATATATTAGCTTGTGTAGGTAAGAGTTTGACAGAAAATTAGAACTGCATAAGAGAATGCCATGGAGAAAGCGATGGCACCTCACTCCGTACTCTTGCCTGGGAAATCCCATGGACAGAGGAGCATGGTAGGCTGCAGTCAATGGGGTCTCGAAGAGTCAGACTTGACTGAGCGACTTCACTTTCACTTTTTACTTTCATGCATTGGAGAAGGAAATGGCAACCCAATCCAATGTTCTTGCCTGGAGAATCCCAGGGATGGTGGAGCCTGATGGGCTGCCGTCTATGGGGTCACACAGAGTTGGACATGACTGAAGTGATTTAGCAGCAGCAGCAGCAGCAGCAAGGCAAGAAAAGTAAAGCAGTATGCTTATTCAGTGATACAGTCCTTTAGAATATGTATAACTTGGGGGGTTATCTATGCTCTGTTTTTTATACCTCATGTAAATGCTTCACAGCACATTAATTTTAGATATATAAAAACAGCATGTGGTACTATAATGCCTCTAAGTGTGGTCAGAACAGCAGCGTGACTCTCCCATGTAAAATTATTTTTGATGATGGAATGTAAATATGTTATGAATATTGAAGTCTGTGTTGATACAATGTATGGACAGTGTGTTAAAAAGCAAAGAAATCACTCTGCTGACAAAGGTCCGTATAGTCAGGCTATGGTCTTTCCAGCGGTGATGTGCAAGTGTGAGAACTGGGCCATAAAGAAGGCAGAGAACCAAAGAACTGACGCTTCTGAACTGTGGTGCTTGAGAAGACTCGAGAGTCTCTTGGACTGCAAGGAGATCCAACCAGTCTTTTTTTTTTTTTTTCTTAATACAAATTTATTTATTTTAATTGTAGGCTAATTACTTTACAATATTGATGAGGAACACGTGTACAACCAGTCAGACTTAAAGGGAATCAACCCTGTATACTCATTGTAAAGACTGATTCTGAAGCTGAAGTTCCAATATTTTGGCTACCTGATGCAAAGAGCCTACTAATTGGAAAAGACCCTGATGCTGGGAAAAGTTGAATGCAGAAAGAGAAGAGGATGACAGAGGATGAGCTGGTTGGATGGCTTCACGAATTAAATGGACATGAACTTGGGCAAACTCTGGGAGATGGTTAGGGATAGGGAGGCCTGGTATGCTGGAGTCCACGGGGTCATTAAGAGTCAGACAAAACTTGGCAACTGAACAACAACAAATATATAGCATAACACAGAAGTAGAAAGATCTTTCCTTCAATGGAAGTATTAATTAGCTGTAATATAAATTTCTTCTCTATGGTAAAGCATGCAATAAAATGATATTATTTCAGTTCAGTTCAGTCACTCAGTTGTTTCCAACTTTTTGTGACCCCATGAATCGCAGAACACCAGGCCTCCCTGTCCATCACCAACTCCGGGAGTTCACCCAAACTCATTTGCATCGAGTCAGTGATGCCATCCAGCCATCTCATCCTCTGTTGTCCCCTTCTCCTCCTGCCCCCAATCCCTCCCAGCATCAGGGTATTTTCCAATGAGTCAACTCTTCGCATGAGGTGGCCAAAGTATTGGAGTTTAAGCCTGAGTATCATTCCTTCCAATGAACACCCAGGACTGGTCTCCTTTAGGATGGACTGGTTGGATCTCCTTGCAGTCCAAGGGATTCTCAAGAGTCTTCTCCAACACCACAGTTCAAAAGCATCAATTTTCTTAGCACTCAACTTTCTTCACAGTCCAATTCTCACATCCATACATGACCACTGGAAAAACCATAGCTTTGACTAGACGGACCTTTGTTGGCAGAGTAATATCTCTGCTTTTGAATATGCTATCTAGGTTGGTCATAACTTTGCTTCCAAGGAGTGTCTTTTAATTTCATGGCTGCAATCACCATCTGCAGTGATGTTGGAGCCCAAAAAAAATAAAGTCTGACACTGTTTCCACTGTTTCCTGATCTATTTCCTATGAAGTGATGGGACAAGATGCCATGATCTGTTTTCTGAATTTTGAGCTTTAAGCCCACTTTTTAACTCTCCTCTTTCACTTTCATCAAGAGACTTTTGAGTTCCTCTTCACTTTCTGCCATAAGGGTGGTGTCATCTGTATATCTGAGGTTATTGATATTTCTCCCAGCAATCTTGATTCCAGCTTGTGCTTCTTTCAGCCCAGCATTTCTCATGATGTACTCTGCAAATAAGTTAAATAGCAGGGTGACAATATACAGCCTTGATGTACTTCTTTTCATATTAAAGATATATTAAATGCATAAAAAATAATATGCCATAGATAATCTGCCTTATATCTCTGAACAGGAAATATGAGTTCTAATGAAAATTAAAAGAAACCACCATCTACTCTTAAAATTAATAAGTCAACATGATATTTGGTTTCCCAAATTCTCATCAGATTTTATGTCTCCATTTTGCTACTGAGAAAGAATAAAGCACAGAAGGCTCAAATTTTAGAATCCTTCAAAAAAAAAAAAAAGTTTAATAATGATGGAGAAATTGCCATACTATAAACATACAATTTGTAGCTTAATATACCTATGTTTCTTGCATAGAGATGAACTTTGTAGTCAGATTTTGGTTGTTTAGCTTTGGTTCAGCTGGAAAGAATCTGCCCACATTGCAGGAGACCCAGGAAATGTGGCTTTGATCCCTGGGTCAAGATCCCCTGGAGGCGGGGATGGCAACTCACTCCAATATTCTTGCCTGGAGAATTCCATGGACTGTGAATCCTAGAAGGGTACAGTCCATGGGGTCACAAAGAATCAGATACAACTGAAGCGACTGAACACATATATACATAGTTTTGTGTTAATCTATAAAATGCTAATTTTCTTCTTGCTCTATTCAAAAGACAGGATATAGGAAGTAGGGTGTGTGTGTGCATGTATCTGTGTATGTGTGTGTATGTATATAAATAAATAAAAGTACATATATATATATAATTTTGCTGACATGATAATTATAAACACTCCATGACAATCTTTAAATCAACAACATTCAGAAAATGCAAACAAAATTCTTTTTATTTATTTATTTTATTTAATTTTATTTTTTAACTTTACAATATTGTATTGGTTTTGCCATATATCAACATGAATCCTCCTGTGAACAAAAATTTATTTGTATGTGCAATGGGTAATTTTATTCAGGGTGTGTTTCTCAGGATAGTTTTGGATAAGATTGACATTTGAATAAGTAGACCAAGTAAAGTAGATTGCTCTCCCTAGAGATATGGTGGGCCCCAAAACAAAATATCATGTTGACTTATTAATTTTAACACTACATGAGGCTTCCTTTTAATTTTCATTAGAACTCATATGTCTTATTCAGAGATATACGGCAGATTATCATGGCTTATTATAATGACATGTATGATAAATTGGAAGTCTGACTAGAATGAAAAGACCAGCACTCCTATGAATAAGGGAGTTCCTTCTTCCCGATTATTTGAGCTAGGACATCAGCTTCTTCCTGTTTTTTGGATCAGAATTGAATCATTTGTCCTTTTTAGTTGTCAAGCCTGCTGGCTTTCAGCCTGGAACTACACCATTGTCTCTCCTGATCTCCAGTCTGTCAACTTCTGATCTTGGGAATTCTCAACCTCCATAATCTTAGGAGTCAATTCCTTATAATAAATCTCTACAGATAGATAGATAGGAATTGTTGGTTCTGTTTTTACAACTAATGCACTATGCAATGGCAATATATAAACAGATTCCCTTTTGCCAAAATGAAGTATTAGAGAATGTTTGCTGCTGCTGCTGCTAAGTCACTTCAGTCGTGTCCAACTCTGTGTGACCCCATAGACGGCAGCCCACCAGGTTCCCCTGTCCCTGGGATTAGCCAGGCAAGAACACTGGAGTGGGTTGCCATTTCCTTCTCCAATGCATGAAAGTGAAAAGCGAAAGTGAAATTGCTCAGTCGTGTCCGTCTCTTAGCAACCCCATGGACTGCAGCCTACCAGGCTCCTCCTTCCATGGGATTTTCCAGGCAAGAGTACTGGAGTGCAGTGTCATTGCCTTCTGGGAGAGAATGTTTACCTCTATTAAAATCTTTAAAGAGAAAAAGTGACTGACAGGCCTCATCCATCATATACATTAGGTATGGCCCATATTGACTCTCTCTCTCTCAAAAGATTTTCAAACTGAAATATGGTGAGAAAGTAGGAAAGTGACTTGTGAGAAAAATAGTAAAGGCAGTGTAGGGAATAATCCTTCACCTGGCCCTAGATTTATTTGGCTACGTAAATTTGTCTAAAAACAGTAGTCAAAGAGTTAGAGTGAAATCATGAAGTGACAACACCAGGCCAAAAGAGAAGGTTTCAAGTATTAGGGCAACCAAGTGTGTGCTGAGTCTATGGTCCCCTGCTGTTTCACATGCATCCATTCATACAAGACATTGACTACACATGTACTGTGTGTGACACAGGCACTCCTGTCAGTCTTGTGGATAAACTTCCAAAAGGAAAAAATAAAATTTCTTGGTCTTATTCAGCTTATGTTTCAGGGAGGAACTGCTAAGTCGCTTTAGTCGTGCCCGACTCTGTACGACCCCATAGACGGCAGCCCACCAGGCTCCTTGGCCCCTGGGATTCTCCAGGCAAGAACGCTGGAGTGGGTTGCCATTTCCTTCTCCAATGCATGAAAATGAAAAGTGAAAGTAAAGTCGCTCAGTCGTGTCCGACTCTTAGCGACCCCATGGACTGCAGCTTACCAGGCTCCTCTGTCCATGGATTATCCAGGCAAGAACACTGGAGTGGGTTGCCATTTCCTTCTCCAAGGAAGGAACACTGTAAGAACATTTTAAAGAATACTTCCATGAAAAACACCTCAAAATGAAATGTATCAATCAAAACTGTGACTTACATACTGTGATATGGAATGTGGTGAGTTCGCTAGTACAGATAGAGCAGCTAGTACAGATATCATTAGGCAGGAGGATGGTCCACTTGTATCCAGGAAAAAGAAGGCATGTGATTAAGTACAGTGAAAGTGAAGTCTTAGTTTGGGTTCCTGAATGCAATTTTTGGCATGATTTTTTGAAGAAGTACAAGTTAAAAATAACCTGTCAAGGGGAGGGTGAAGTAGGACAGGGAAGGGAAAAACCTGAACAAGGTTGTGCACTCTGGAGCATGAAGAGGAGGTGCACGTTCACATTTCCTCAAAGCAGTGGGCTGGTCAATTATGTCTAGTTTCAATTAGTCACTGGTTGGGGGACCCATCCATCAGAAGGGCCTCACTTTCCTGCCCAGGTGGCTCCTGTCACCTGATGGCAGTTGTAGGAAGGAAGGTCGACTTGTAAATCCATAGCAGTCAACATTTACATGAGCTGGGGAAAATGGATCTAGGTGGGACATGGAGCTTTGATTTTGGTAGGGTAGATTCAGGAGGAAATTGGAAAGGCCAACAACATGTACAGATTTAATTCAGAGTAAATAATTTAGGTCTTATTATAAGAGCAATAGAAACCCTTGTAAAAGTGTTAAGGGAGAGAAAATGATCTGGTTTACATTTTTAAAAGTTCACAGTGAATCGTAAGTGGAAAATGGGATCAGTAAGAATAAATGCACAGATATAAATTATGAAGTAATTGCAGGATTCTTGCCAAGTGATAGTGTTGGCTTGAGTGATTGATATTAGTGGAAATGGGGAAAATATGCATAAGTTTCCAGTGATGAGGAACAGAGAAATGAGTCAATAAGTGGATATGTGAAATCAAGGGATTTAAAAAAAAAATAATGTGAATTATTAGGAGATATTTATTTATGGTAATATTCAATTGAGAAGAAATGAATGTTTCTGAAGAAAGAAGGTATTATTTTAGAAGTCATGTCCTTGAGAAGACAAGAAACAATGAAATGCAAAATAAAAGTGGAGGTGATCAGGGTTCTGTGTGGGCAAGTGAGGTAATACACTTCTGAGTATGATCTCAAGCTCCAAAAAATCTTGTCTTTTTTTTTTTTTCCATTCACACCTTAAATGTCATTTAAAATCAGTTAATGAATAAATGAGTGGATGAATGTCACACATTTATATATATTTTTTAAAAATTTAAATGTAATTTATTTGAAATTTATTTTCAATCATTTTATTTTGCTTGAAAGAAATCCAAATTGCAAGTTTTAACCACAAAAGAGAACATAACTGTTTATTTATCACACTGTTAGAAACCAGGAATTAGAACTGTAGATACCAAAAGGACAGCATTGCTTTTAAGAGTTCTCAGTGTAGAGGATGAGAGCCCAACATGCTTTTGATTGCAATTGGTAAGTATCATATGCACTGAAAATACAGAACTCATTTGAAAGTTCTGTAATTTAATCTAAGTGTTAATGGTAAAGTTCAAGAAAGAGCATGAATATACTGGGTAATAACACAGTGTATTCTTAAAACTATAATTAGTTTGGTTTTGCTGGAACATATAGTGAACAATGAGGTAACAAAAGGTGGATTTAAAGAGGTAGGCAAGAACCAGGTCACAGTGGACTCCATAAGCCATGTTTGGAGATATGAATTTACAGTGACCCAGGAGAATTTCTAGGTGTAGAAAGCCATGGAAAAATCCTAGGAAGTGACAATAAGGATGGATTAAAGTGTGAAAATGTGGAAAAATATCTTTTTCTAAGATCTCTATAGTTTGTTTATCCTACCAAAGGCACTATCTTTCAAGGAGTGATGAATGGCTCTATTATTCCATGAAGAACACAGAAGAGTAGATAAAGCCAATTCAGAGCTGCAGGTATTTAACAGTGAGCCAATAGAGAAGATACTGAACAATACACAAAGATGTTTGTTTGCTAGTTCTTTTTATTACTTGAACTGCCTTCAGAACTATATTTCTCACTGTAAGGCATTCCTTACAATGATACAAAATCACTCTCCTCAATAAGTTAATGAGTCAGAAAGAAAGAGAAACTTAACAAGATTCTTTATACCTTTGATGTTTGAGAGAAAATTATACAACAGATGCTTTGCATTAAAGGGTATCATACAGGTGTGATCTAATATAACCTTTAGAATTTTATTATGAAAAAAACCAGCAATTTATTTACCAACCAAGCACATATAGGCAGCAATCCAACACCTGGCAAGGAAGCTAAAGGAAAGGAACAGAAATTCTATCCTCTAAAGAATACTAACCCAACTCATTCTAAATATATTTATTTATATAAGGTAGCTTACATTCTCCATGTGAAAGAGGATTGACATTCATAACTCTAAGAGGAAAAAAATATTCATCTAAATTGTGTGTCCAACACCATTGCTGGGCAAAGGAAAATTAGATTAGAATTCAAAAGTCGCACATGGTGGGAGAAGTGGTTTTGCAGTCCTTGGTGGTCTATAAAAATCAAACACAACAATAGATCACGCAGAATCAAAGTTACCTGAGAAGTCTCAACACAAGAACAAGTCATTACATACCCTACTGAAAATCCCATTGGTGCAATGACTAGGTTTAAACCTAAATTGAAAATTTAGAAATAATTGACTTTGAGGGAGATGGGTGATCAGCTGTATGCAACTTTTATATCAAACTCTTGCTGAGGTGAGTATATTTTACATAGGAACAGTGAAATGGAATTGTTCTCTAAAAGGGAAAGGATATACTTTCTGTTATCATATTAGACAAGAATTACATAATTTGTATTTCAAATAAGACTACAAAATTTGGAATGTCAACATAGTAGGCCTTTGGAATTTCATATCTTACAAGAAGTTTTTCCACAATAAATGGAGAGACTTCTCTAGGAGTCCAGTGGTTAAGACTTCACCTTCCAATGCAGGTGGTGTAGGTTTCATCCCTGGTTAGGGAAATAAGACCTCACATGTCTTGTGGCTGAAAAACCAAAACATAAAACAGAAGAAATACTGTAACAAATAAAGACTTAAAAAAAATGATCCATATTAGGAAAAACATCTTAGAAGTAATAAATGTAAATTAAATAGGAAAATTTTAATACCCTATTTATGTATATACATACTAAACACACTTTAGCTTTCCTCTATCTGAAATACATTTATTTATAGCATACATGTAGGGGTCTCTAGGAGTCAGACACGACTGAGGGATTTCACTTTCACTTTTCATTTTCATGCATTGAAGAAGGAAATGACAACTCACTCCCGCATTATTGCCTGGAGAATCCCAGGGATGGGGGAGCCTGGTGGGCTGCCGTCTATGGGATCACGCAGAGTTGGACACTATTGAAGTGACTTAGCAGCAGCAGCAGAAGCTGAATTTACATAAATTGTGTGCATTCTAAGATAATCATCTTGTTATTCATGCAACTGCATTCCTAGCTTAGCCAAAATAATTTCTAATCCATCTATATATTATCTATTCTTTTTAAAATATAAGCTTTTTTAGGCAAAAATGATGCTTCATTTTTTTTTTCTTTTGAAAGCCTTCAGTTTTTTACATTTTGGCAACAATGAAAATGTTGGCAAAGAGGTCACAGTGTGATATTTCACTTATCTTAGGATAAGGAAATCAAATAGTCTGTAACATTGTGCCCATGGGCTTAATGTTTGACAGGTCAAAATAACAATCTAAGATTAAGTTTACAGAGATAAGATGACAGAACAGAATTTGACTGAACATATTATACACCCAAAGTAAAAACATGAACTATGCTAACACCAAAAAGGATTAGGCATTTTTAGGAAAATACAAAATTGAGACTATGTAAGCCAAGTATTTTCAATATGCCGTCTAGGTTAGTCATAACTTTCCTTCCAAGGAGTAAGCGTCTTTTAATTTCATGACTGCAGTCACCATCTGCAATGATTTTGGAGCACCCAAATATAAAGTCTGACACTGTTTCCACTGTTTCCCCATCTATTTGCCATTAAGTGATGGGACCAGTGCCATGGTCTTCGTTTTCTGAATGTTGAGCTTTAAGCCAACTTTTTCACTCTCCACTTTCACTTTCATCAAGAGGCTTTTTAGTTCCTCTTCACTTTCTACCATAAGGGTGGTGTCATCTGCATATCTGAGGTTATTGATATTTTCCCAGCAATCTTGATTCCAGCTTGTGCTTCTTCCAGCCCAGCATTTCTGCATTACTTTGCCAACAAAGGTCCGTCTAGTCAAGGCTATGGTTTTTCCAATGGTCATGTATGGATGTTAGAGTTGGACTGTGAAGAAAGCTGAGTGCTAAAAATATTGATGCTTTTGAGCTGTGGTGTTGGAGAAGACTCTTGAGAGTCCCTTGGACTGCAAGGAGATCCAACCAGTCCATTCTGAAGGTGTTCAGCCCTGGGATTTCTTTGGAAGGAATGATGCTAAAGCTGAAACTCCAGTACTTTGGCTACCTAATGCTAAGAGCTGACTCATTGGAAAAGACTCTGATGCTGGGAGAGATTGGGGGCAGGAGGAGAAGGGGACAACAGAGGATGAGATGGCTGGATGCCATCACTGACTCGATGGGCGTGAGTCTGAGTGAACTCTGGGAATTAGTGATGGACAGGGAGGCCTGGCGTGCTGCAATTCATGGAGTCGCAAAGAGTCAGACATGACTGAGCAACTGAACTGAACTGAACTGAACTGAAGGCAAGTATTTGAGATGCCCACTAATATTTATTTAAATTAGATTAAATTTAAGTTACTTAAACTAATTAAGTGTGTTTTGGAACCATTGGAAGGACATTTTTCATTGTTAGGAATGACTACAGAAAATCACCCATCCTAGAGTGATTGTATTTTGAATCACAAAACTAGGGTCTAGCATATTTCCTGACATATAATTAATCAAATGAATTCAATAAATTTTATGTTCTGATTTGATGCTTATCTGATGAATGTATCATTTAGGGATGGATTAAAGTGTGTATTCTAACATGTTTTGTTCTAATTACACCCTAATTATATTTATTTTTGAAGACTGAATAGACTTGGGTTTTTTGGTTTTATTCACCAGACCCATGGTTTTGAGTCCTGTGATCTTAAAAGTTGCTACAGAGAAACAGCAAGTTCAAACTCAATTATTCACAGCATATTTGCTAATATTATAATATTTTAATAGAATATTTTGCAAAATTTTGAGGAATATTCTGTATGAGAAAAATAATGTTGAAAAATTATCATTTGACCAAAACACCCTTAGGATTTCTCAGTTTTTAATGCATTTGTAGATGTTTTGAATCTACAAGAGGAGGATGCATTATGTAGGGTGGAAAATGATAGCTTTTAAAATGTATGATAAAAATGAGAAAGCAGGCAAATATGTAATTTAAATAAAAAATAAGCACTCCTGTAAATAGAAATTGATAAATCAAGTCAGTATCATTAAATCTGCAAAATGACCCAGAATCTGCCTACTGTTCCCTCTACTCAAAATTTACTTTTATATTTAAATTGAACTTTGTGAATAGAAAAAAGTCATTATTTTTTTTCCTTTTCTAATAAAACACATTACTTACAAATAATTTACATTTTTGGCAACCACACTATATATAATTTATATGACAAATTAAGTTATATGTATATATATAAAATTAGTAAGGAAGTCCAAGAAGGGATTAATACAACAAATACTTATATAATGAAAAATTTGCCAGCATAAAATAATGTAATAGACATTTGAGATGTATTTTACATTTTAAAAAACACTCATGGAAAATGTTATTGAATTGTCAAAATATATTCAAGTATTTTCTTTTAATTTGGGAAATTTATATTAGTAATTTAATATAAATTATAATATATTATATTAATATACTATATTATCATATACAATAATTATATTTGTATTAATTTAGATTAATACAAATTTCTAGACTATTGTAATGAGTAATGAACTCTTCATATGCAGGGATTACTATCAAACCTAAAACAAATATCATATAGCTAGAAATAAATGTGGTATCTTAAAGACTACATATACACTTTACTATATATAAAATAGATAATCAACAAAGACATACTGTATATTACAGGGAGCGATATTCAATGTTTTCTAATAACCTATAAGAGAAAAGAATCTGAATATATATTTTTGTGTATATATGTATATATATATATATACACACACACACATACATATATATATATGTATGTGTGTATACACATACATATATATATCTGAATCACCATGCTGTACACCTGAAACTAATGTGGTATTGTAAATAGACTATATTTCAGTAATATATATATACATAAATGCCAATTAGACTCTCATATCTGTTCTGTTATAAAAATAAATAAGTAAATAAATAACTACTACTGTTATATTGGTGGAAAGTGTATAAAACAGTATTTTTTTAAGTAAAAGTAACTATTAATACTTTGATAAATAATTTAGAAATACAAAAATTATGATTAATTGAACAGATATAATGACATTGTAAACAATTTTATTACACTGTAGGTGTCTAGTACACATTAATTCTATTACAGTATCATCTTCCTGGGGCTTCCCAGGTGGCACAATGGTAAACAATCTGCCTGCCAATCCTGGAGATGTAGGAGACACAGACTGATCCCTAGGTCAGGAAGATCCTCTGGACTAGGAAATGGCAACCTACTCCAGTATTCATGCTAAGAAAATTCCATGGACTGAGTAGCCTGGTGGACCACAGTCCATGGGGTTGTAAAGAGTCGGACATGACTGAGCACACAAGCATCGTCTTCCTACATAGGATGCAGCATAACGTTCAAATAAATTTGGCATAAGTTTTATACAGTAGATACAGCAGGTCAAGGTAAATATTTCTCCAAAACTGATGTGAAATTACACATTTGAAAGTATTCCACAGCCATTTTTCTGCACTGAACCAAAGCACTTTCCACTGAGTGTTTAGAATAAGTAATGAGAAAGGTTTATTTAAAACTGCTATTTCGGGAGTTGTCATAGTCACATAACTGGCAGCAAAGTAATTTAAAATAATTATAATTCCTTGTTCTCTTGTCTTAAAACCTAAAAGAAAATTGCCATTTTCAATAGTGAGATGACCATCACCACCAAAGCCTACAAAATAACACTGCAGGAATTCTGGTGCTGCCTCTCACCACGGTTAGATGGTTATTGATAACTGCATTTGGTATGTCAGAAACTGTGCCACCACTAGTTTTCAAAAAATACATTATCCTCAGTGACATGAAAGGCTTTGAAGACCTGCACAAATAAATAATACATGTCATGTTGTGGATAATGTGTAGTAGAACAGCATTTCAGAGGAAGTGATGGCTGAAGTCCCCCAGTTGGGTGTGAATGAAGTCTGCATCCACACTTCTTGGTGTGATTTGTTTGTCCCAGGAGCCACTCTGCCCACCCATATCCCTAAACACTGACAGCCAGGAGTAACAAGAGTCTGGGACCCAGGATTCATGTGCCCAAATGCAAATATTTGTTAAAAAAACACCAGTAAATAAGTCAAGATGGGAGTGTACACATATCTACCTGCAATATGGACACATTGGACACAACTTTAAATGAGACAATGTTGACCTGTGTTAACAACTATTATTCAGTTCCCATCATTAAACCAAAAAATATTCCCTTCGGTACTGTATATAAATGTTATGTTAATATATTTGCTATTATTTTATCTGTGATTTGTTTCTTCTGTTTATGAGAATCATATTATGTGAGTCTGTGATGAGTTCCAAATGATAGAATGATATTTTGTGCAACAGACTTCCTTGGACACAATAATTGTATTTCATGCAGCTTCAGGATATTTAATGACTTTATTCTACAAAAGTTTATCAGTTTCTAGGAGAGCTATCCTTTAATATTCTTTCTTCTAAAGCTAGTATTTTGCTGATTTATCCTTTTCAATTTTTAAACTCTAGCTTGTAATCTGCCATCATCTTTGCTGGCGTAACTTTCTATTTTTAGAAACCAAATAAGCTTGGTTCAATAGTAATTCATTGATAGCTCCCTTCAAGTTGTGCACGTTGTTAGCTGTTGGGGGCACAAATATAATAAAGGATGTAATTTGCAGAGAAATATCAAGTAAAGTCCCAATAATGCAAAAGATTAGCCTTCTTCATGAGAAAGGGTAGCTTCTCCCGGAAGTCAGACATAAGGAAATACAACAGGAAATAGAAGGACAGAATAAAAGAGAATTCATGCTTGAGGTTCTTGCCTTTTTCTATTAAGTCATGGAAACATCAGGTACCAAAAATTAAAGGGTAGGGAATTTGGTGGAAATTTCAATAGAGTGAAAAAGTCATATTTCAATAAATAAATCATTTTTGTGTCAACATATAATTTTATTTTTTAAACCAAAATTCTCTCACAAATATCTTATGTAGACCAATATACATTGTAAATATAAACAGATTTTTTTAAACCCACCTATTGCAACTTCTTTGAAAACTTTCCTCCCAACTTCTATTGATTTAATTTGCCCAATTCCTGTGTAGCAATATAATGAAAATGAGAAAATTCTGCTCCTTAATCATCTCCTATTATCTTATTTTAATTTGTTTATTTTTGATTGAATGAAAATTGATTTACAGAATTTTGTTGTTTTCTGACAAACCTCAACATGGATCAGTCATAGGGATACATGTATCCCCTCCCTCTTAAAGCTCCCCCCCATCTCCCTCCCCATCCCACCCCTCTAGATTGATACAGAGCCCCTGTTTGAGTTTCCTGAGCCATAGAGCAAATTCCCACTGACTATATATTTTACATATGGTAATGTAAGCTTCCATGTTACTCTTTCCATACATGTCACCCTCTCCTCCCCTCTCTCCATGTTCATAACTGTGTTCTGTTTGTTTCTCCACTGCTGCCCTCTAAATTCTTCAGTATCTTCTTTCTAGATTCCATATATATGTGTTAGTATATGATAGTTATTTTTCTCTTTCTGACTTACTTCATTCTGTATAATAGGCTCTAGGTTCATCCACCTCATTAGAACTGACTCAAATGCATACATTTTTATGGCTTAGTAATATTCCATTGTGTATATGTACCACCACTTGCTTATCCATTCATCTGTCAATTGACATCTAGGTTGTTTCCATGTTTTAGCTATTATAAATAGTGCTGCAATGAATAATGGGATAAATGTGTCTTTTTCAATTTTGGTTTCCTCAGGATATATGCCTAGGAGTGGGATTGCTGGGTCATACGGTGGGTTTATTCCTAGTTTTTTTTTAAAGGAATCTCCATATCATCTCCCATAGTGACTGTACCAATTTACATTTCCACCAACAGTGCAAAAGTGTTCCCTTTTCTCCTCGCTCTCACCAGAATTTATTGCTTGTAGACGTTTTGCTGAGGGCCATTCTGACTGGGGTGAGGTGATATCTCATTGTAGTTTTGATTTGTGTTTTTCTAATAATGAGCGATGTTGAAAATCTTTTCATGTGTTTGTTAGCCATCTATATGTCTTCTTTGGAGAAATGTCTGTTTAGGTCTCCACCCCCACCCCCCCCTCTTTTTTTTTTTTTTTGATGTTTCTTTTTTTATTTTTTAACTTTACAATATTGTATTGGTTTTGCCATATATCAAAATGAATCCACCACAGGTATACATGTGTTCCTCATCCTGAACTCTCCTCCCTCCTCCCTCCCCATACCATCCCTCTGGGTCATCCTAGTGCACCAGCCCCAAGCATTCAGTATCGTGCATCGAACCTGGACTGGTGACTCATTTCATATATGATAGTATACATGTTTCAATGTCATTCTCCCAAATCATCCCACCCTCTCCCTCTCCCACAGAGTCCAAAAAACTGTTCTATACATCTGTGACTCTTTTGCTGTCTCATACACAGGGTTATTGTTACCATCTTTCTAAATTCCATATATATGCGTTAGTATACTGTATTGGTGTTTTTCAAATATTTAGAGAAGAGCTAACACCTATCCTACTCAAACTCTCCCAGAAAATTGCAGAGGAAGGTAAACTTCCAAACTCATTCTCTGAGGCCACCATCACCCTAATACCAAAACCTGACAAAGATGCCACAAAAAAAGAAAACTACAGGCCAATATCACTGATGAACATAGATGCTAAAATCCTTAACAAAATTCTAGCAATCGGAATCAAACAACACATTTCCCCTCCTTTTTGATTGGGTTGTTTATTTTTCTGCTATTGAGTTGTATGAGCTGCTTGTATCTTTTGGAAATTAATCCTGTGTCAGTTGTTTCATTTGCTATT
The DNA here is from genome assembly GCF_032452875.1 of Bos javanicus. Taxonomy (NCBI): domain Eukaryota; kingdom Metazoa; phylum Chordata; class Mammalia; order Artiodactyla; family Bovidae; genus Bos; species Bos javanicus. The sequence continues at coordinate 6,201,668 of NC_083876.1, read as the reverse complement.
CTTTTCTCCTATTCTGAGGGTTGTCTTTTCACCTTCCTTATAGTTTCCTTTGCTATGCAAAAGCTTTTAAGTTTAATCAGGTCCTACTTGTTTACATTTATTTTTAATTCCATTACTCTAGGAGGTGGGTCATAGAGGATCTTGCTTTGCTTTATGTCATTGAGTGTTCTGCCTATATTTTCCTCTACGAGTTTTACAGTTTCTGGCCTGTCACAGCTGCCTGCAGCTGTGACCATAGCGCGACCGAGAGGAGCCACCCTGCGTCCGAGGTCAGGGGCAGAAGCTGGGAGGACCCCATGCCCTAAGGGCGGTGGACAGGAGAAGTTACCCCACATCCGAGGTCAGGGGCAGAAGCCGAGAGTACCAGACTGCGATGGTGCAGGAACGGCCGGGAGGAGCTACCCCTTGTCTGAGGTCGGGGGAGGGGGGCGGCCGGGAGGAGATACCCAGCATCCAAGGTCAGGGGCGGCAGCTGGGAGGAGCTACCCCACGCCCCTAAGCCCGAGGCCAGGGGGCGACGGCCAGGAGGAGCAATCCACGCCCGAGGCCAGGGGCGGCGATGAGAGGAGCGACCCGCAGCCGTGGCTGCGCGGGCACAGGAGGGCCTAGAGGAGCTATCCCACATTGAAAGTCAGAAAGGGCGGCGGTGAGGAGATACCCCTCGTCCAAGGTAAGGAGCAATGGCTGCGCTTTGCTGGAGCAGCCATGAAGGGGCGCCACCAGGGGCGGCGATGAGAGGAGCAACCCGGAACCGTGGCTGCCTGGGCACAGGAGGGCCTAGAGGAGCTATCCCACATTGAAAGTCAGAAAAGGTGGCGGTGAAGAGATACCCCACACCCAAGGTAAGAGAAACCCAAGTAAGACAGTAGGTGTTGCAAGAGGGCATCAGAGGGCAAACACACTGAAACCATACTCACAGAAAACTAGTCAATGTAATCACACTAGGACCACAGCCTTGTCTAACTCAATGAAGCTAAGCCATGCCTGTGGGGCAACCCAAGATGGGTGGGTCATGGTGGAGAGATTTGACAGAATGTGGTCCACTGGAGAAGGGAATGGCAAACCACTTCAGTATTCTTACCTTGAGAATCCCATGAACAGTATGAAAAGGCAAAATGATAGGATACTGAAAGAGAAACTCCCCAGGTCAGTAGGTGCCCAATATGCTACTGGAGATCAGTGGAGAAGTGACTCCAGAAAGAATGAAGGGATGGAGCCAAAGCAAAAACAATACCCAGCTGTGGATGTGACTGGTGATAGAAGCAAGGCCTGATGCTATAAAGAGCAATATTGCATAGGAACCTGGAATGTCACGTCCATGAATCAAGGCAAATTGGAAGTGGTCAAACAAGAGGTGGCAAGAGTGAATGTCAACATTCTAGGAATTGGCAAACTGAAATGGACTGGAATGGGTGAATTTAATTCAGATGACCATTATATCTACTACTGCAGGTAGGAATCCCTCAGAAGAAATGGAGTGGCCATCATGGTCAACAAGAGTCCGAAATGCAGTACTTGGATGCGATCTCAAAAACGACAGATTGATCTCTGTTCGTTTCCAAGGCAAACCATTCAATATCACAGTAATCCAAGTCTATGCCCCAATCAGTAATGCTGAAGAAGCTGAAGTTGAACGGTTCTATGAAGACCTACAAGAACTTTTAGAACTAACACCCAAAAAAGATGTCCTTTTCATTATAGGGGACTGGAATGCAAAAGTAGAAAGTCAAGAAACACCTGGAGTAACAGGCAAATTTGGCCTTGGAATATGGAATGAAGCAGGGCAAAGACTAATAGAGTTTTGCCGAGAAAATGCACTGGTCGTAACAAACATCCTCTTCCAACAACACAAGAGAAGATTCTATACATGGACATCACCAGATGGTCAACACGGAAATCATATTGATTATATTCTTTGCAGCCAAAGATGGAAAAGCTCTATACAGTCAGCAAAAACAAGACCAGGAGCTGACTGTGGCTCAGACCATGAACTCCTTATTGCCAAATTCAGACTTAAATTGAAGAAACTAGGGAAAACCACTAGACCATTCAGGTAGGACCTAAATCAAATCCCTTATGATTATACAGTGGAAGTGAGAAATAGATTTAAGGGCCTAGATCTGATAGATAGAGTGTCTGATGAACTATGGACGGAGGTTCATGACATTGTACAGGAGACAGGGATCAAGACCATTCCCATAGAAAAGAAATGCAAAAAAGCAAAATGACTGTCTGGGGAGTTCTTACAAATAGCTGTGAAAAGAAGAGAAGTGAAAAGCAAAGGAGAAAAGGAAAGATATAAGTATCTGAATGCAGAGTTCCAAAGAATAGCAAGACGAGATAAGAAAGCCTTCCTCAGCGATCAATGCAAAGAAGTAGAGGAAAACAACAGAATGGGAAAGACTAGGGATCTCTTTTGGAGAAGGCAATGGCACCCTACTCCAGTACTCTTGCCTGGAAAATCCCATGGACGAAGGAGCCTGGTAGGCTGCAGTCCATGGAGTCGCTAAGAGTCCAGCACATCTGAGCGACTTCACTTTTACTTTTCACTTTCATGCTTTGTAGAAGAAAATGGCAACCCACTCCAGTGTTCTTGCCTGGAGAATCGCAGGGATGGGGGAACCTGGTGGGCTGCCATCTATGGGGTTGCACAGAGTCGGACATGACTGAAGCGACTCAGCAGCAGCAGCAGCAGGGATCTCTTCAAGAAAATCAGAGATACCAAAGGAACATTTTGTGCAAAGATGAGCTCGATAAAGGACAGAAATGGTATGGACCTAACAGAAGCAGAAGATATTAAGAAGATATGGCAAGAATACACAGAAGAACTGTATAAAAACGATCTTCACGACCCAGATAATCACGATGGTGTGACCACTGACCTAGAGCCAGACATCCTGGAATGTGAAGTCAAGTGGGCCTTGGAAAGCATCACTACAAACAAAGTTAGTGGAGGTGATGGAATTCCAGTTGAGCTATTTCAAATCCTGAAACATGATGCTGTGAAAGTGCTGCACTCAATATGCCAGCAAATTTGGAAACTCAGCAGTGGCCACAGGACTGGAAAAGGTCAATTTTCATTCCAATCCCAAAGAAAGGCAATGAAAAAGAATGCTCAAAGTACTGCACAGATCAGATCAGATCAGTGGCTCAGTCGTGTCCGACTCTTTGGGACCCCATGAATCACAGCACACCAGGCCTCCCTGTCCATCACCAACTCCTGGAGTTCACTCAGACTCAAGTCTATTGAGTTAGCCATGACATCCAGCCATCTCATCCTCTGTCGTCCCCTTCTCCTCCTGCCCCCAATCCCTCGCAGCAACAGAGTCTTTTCCAATGAGTCAACACTTCGCATGAGATGGCCAAAGTACTGGAGTTCCAGCTTTAGCATCATTCCTTCCGAAGAAATCCCAGGGCTGATTTCCTTCAGAATGGACTGGTTGGATCTCCTTGCAGTCCAAGGGACTCTCAAGAGTCTTCTCCGACATCACAGTTCAAAAGCATCAATTCTTCGGTGCTCAGCCTTCTTCACAGTCCAACTCTCACATCCATACATGACCACAGGGAAAACCATAGCCTTGACTAGACGAACCTTTGTTGGCAAAGTAATGTCTCTGCTTGTCAATATGCTATCTAGGTTGGTCATAACTTTCCTTCCAAGGAGTAAGCGTCTTTTAATTTCATGGCTGCAGTCACCATCTGTAGTGATTTTCGAGCCCAGAAAAATAAAGTCTGACACTGTTTCCACTGTTTCCCCATCTATTTCCCATGAAGTGGTGGGACCGGATGCCATGATCTTCATTTTCTGAATGGTGAGCTTTAAGCCAACTTTTTCACTCTCCACTTTCACTTTCATCAAGAGGCTTTTGTGTTCCTCTTCACTTTCTGCCATAAGGGTGGTGTCATCTGCATATCTGAGTTTATTGATATTTCTCCCGGCAATCTTGATTCCATTTTGTGTTTCTTCCAGTCCAGCATTTCTCATGATGTACTCTGCACGTAAGTTAAATAAACAGGGTGACAATATACAGCCTTGACGCACTGCTTTTCCTATTTGGAATCAGTCTGTTGTTCCATGTCCAGTTCTAACTGTTGCTTCCTGACCTGCATACAAATTTCTCAAGAGGCAGATCAGGTGTTCTGGTATTCCCATCTCTTTCAGAATTGTCCACAGTTTATTGTGATCCACACAGTCAAAGGCTTTGGCATAGTTAATAAAGCAGAAATAGATGTTTTTCTGGAACTCTCTTGCTTTTTGTATGACCCAGCGGATGTTGGAATTTTGATCTCTGGTTCCTCTGCCTTTTCTACAACCAGCTTGAACATCAGGAAGTTCACGGTTCACACATTGCTGAAGCCTGGCTTGGAGAATTTTGAGCATTACTTTACTAGACTGTGAAATGAGTGCAATTGTGTGGTAGTTTGAGCATTCTTGGCATTGCCTTTCTTTGGGATTGGAATGAAAACGACTTTTTCAAGTCCTGTGGCCACTGCTGAGTTTTCCAAATTTGCTGGCATATTGAGTGCAGCACTTTCACAGCATCATCTTTCAGGATTTGGAAAGCTCAACTGGAATTCCATCACCTCCACTAGCTTTGTTCCTATTGATGCTTTCTAAGGCCCATTTGACTTCACATTCCAGGATGTCTGGCTCTAGGTCAGTGATCACACCATTGTGATTATCTGGGTCGTGAAGATCTTTTTTGTACAGTTCTTCTGTATATTCTTGCCATCTCTTCTTAATATCCTCTGCTTATGTTAGGTCCATACCATTTCTGTCCTTTATCGAGCTCATCTTTGCATGAAATATTCCTTTGTTATCTCTGATTTTCTGGAAGAGATCCCTAGTCTTTCCCATTCTGTTCTTTTCCTCTATTTCTTTGCATTGATCGCTGAAGAAAGCTTCCTTTTCTCTTCTTGCTATTCTTTGGAACTCTGCATTCAGATGTTTATATCTTTCCTTTTCTCCTTTGCTTTTTGCTTCTCTTCTTTTCACAGCTATTTGTAAGAACTCCCAGACAGCCATTTTGCTTTTTTGCATTTCTTTTCTATGGGAATGTTCTTGATCCCTGTCTCCGGTACAATGTCACCTCCGTCCATAGTTCATCAGACACTCTATCAGATCTAGGCCCTTAAATCTATTTCTCACTTCCACTGTATAATCATAAGGGATTTGATTTAGGTCATACCTGAATTGCACTCATCTCACACGCTAGTAAAGTAATGCTCAAAATTCTCTAAGCCAGTCTTCAGCAATATGTGAAATTCCTGATGTTCAAGCTGGTTTTAGAAAAGGCAAAGGAACCAGAGATCAAATTGCCAACATCCTCTGGATCATAGAAAAAGCAAGAGAGATCCCGAAAAACATCTATTTCTGCTTTATTGACTATGCCAAAGCCTTTGACTGTGTGAATCACAATAAACTGTGGAAAATTCTGAAAGTGATGGGAATACCAGAACACCTGATCTGCCTCTTGAGAAATTTCTTTGCAAGTCAGGAAGCAACAGTTAGAACTGGACTTGGAACAACAGACTGGTTCCAAATAGGAAAAGCAGTGCGTCAAGGCTGTATATTGTCACCCTGTTTATTTAACTTACGTGCAGAGTACATCATGAGAAATGCTGGACTGGAAGAAACACAAAATGGAATCAAGATTGCCGGGAGAAATATCAATAAACTCAGATATGCAGATGACACCACCCTTATGGCAGAAAGTGAAGAGGAACTCAAAAGCCTCTTGATGAAAGTGAAAGTGGAGAGTGAAAAAGTTGGCTTAAAGCTCACCATTCAGAAAATGAAGATCAAGGCATCCGGTCCCACCTCTTCATGGGAAATAGATGGGGAAACAGTGGAAACAGTGTCAGACTTTATTTTTCTGGGCTCGAAAATCACTACAGATGGTGACTGCAGCCATGAAATTAAAAGACGCTTACTCCTTGGAAGGAAAGTTATGACCAACCTAGATAGCATATTGACAAGCAGAGACATTACTTTGCCAACAAAGGTTCGTCTAGTCAAGGCTATGGTTTTTCCTGTGGTCATGTGTGGATGTGAGAGTTGGACTGTGAAGAAGGCTGAGCACCGAAGAATTGATGCTTTTGAACTGTGATGTCGGAGAAGACTCTTGAGAGTCCCTTGGACTGCAAGGAGTTCCAACCTGTCCATTCTGAAGGAGATCAGTCCTGGGATTTCTTCGGAAGGAATGATGCTAAAGCTGAAACTCCAGTACTTTGGCCATCTCATGCGAAGAGTTGACTCATTGAAAATGACTCTGTTGCTGGGAGGGATTGGGGGCAGGAGGAGAAGGGGACGACAGAGGATGAGATGGCTGGATGGCATCGCTGACTCGATGGACGTGAGTTTGAGTGAACTCTGAGAGAGCGTGATGGACAGGAAGGCCTGGCGTGCTGTGATTCATGGGGTCTCTAAGAGTTGGACACGACTGAGCGACTGAACTGAACTGAATATTTAAAAAATATTTTGAAGCTGGTAACACGTTCATGATATTGATGAGAAAATAATGGCTTAGAAATATCATAGAGATCATGAGCTACAGAGAAGGAAAAGATTTTTAAACTGTACATAATTGTATTAGCCTCCCTCCCCACACCATCCCTCCGGGCCGTCCCAGTGCACCAGCCCCAAGCGTCCAGCATCATGCATCGAACCTGGACTGGCAACTCGTTTCCTACATGATATTTTACATGGAGTCCATAAGACTGTTCTATACATCAGTGTCTCTTTTGTTGTCTCGTACACCGGGTTATTGTTACCATCTTTCTAAATTCCATATATATGCGTTAGAATACTGTATTTATGTTTTTCCTTCTGGCTTACTTCACTCTGTATAATAGGCTCCAGTTTCATCCACCTCATTAGAACTGATTCAAAAGTATTCTTTTTAATGGCTGAGTAATACTCCATTGTGTATATGTACCACAGCTTTCTTATCCATTCATCTACTGATGGACATCTAGGTTGCTTCCATGTCTTGGCTATTATAAACAGTGCTGCGATGAACATGTGTGTATGCCCAGCAGTGGGGTTGCTGGATCATAAGGCAGTTCTATTTCCAGTTTTTTAAGGAATCTCCACACTGTTCTCCATAGTGGCTGTACTAGTTTGCATTCCCACCAACAGTGTAAGAGGGTTCCCTTTTCTCCACACCTCTCCAGCATTTATTATTTGTAGACTTTTGGATTGCAGCCATTCTGACTGGTGTGAAATGGTACTGATTATCATCCCAGGCACATTTTTAGCGCACCCCTTGTTTACTATGAATTGGTAAAGTTTTTGTATTAGGTACCAATATATTTGGGTTTTAGCCTTGTCTCTCCCTCAGTATCATATAACTGAAAAGAAAAAAAAAAAAAGACCCTATCTTCTCTGTACTGCAGTTTTGTCATATCTATCTTTCCCTTCACCCCACATGTCTCTGTTTCTAATTCAAGCTTAGATAGTAGGCACTGATAATGTCTCAAATAATTAGCTCTCTCCTACATCACTGGTACTTAAACTTCATTTCCCTAATCCAAGTTGAATAATCAGGTGGCAGTTTTAGACAGAGTCAATGAGGGAATTATTTTGATACTAGATTTTGTTTTGGAGTTACTCATCAGATTGCCTTCTGCAATAAAAACAGCTCTACTTGTGGAAAATAGCTCATCAAGGAGAAACAGTGTATGCTGATTCATATTTTATAGGATGTGAAGACTGTGGGGTTCTCTTCTAATGCTGCAAAGATGTAACAATTCATGACATGGTTAGCAGTGAGCAGACGTGGCTGTCATTGCTATGATAAGTTATTAGCCTCCCTTTTTGGATAAGAAGGATGGTGAGCTAATACAGGAGCAGGAGGAAATCTGCAAGTCATCACCCTGCACCTGGGGCTCAGCCTGTCACAAGTCTCCATGGAGTTTTTACAGTGATAAATCTATACTGATTAATTAATTAGGCTGCCCATTGCTCCTCTCCTCCAGGAACAAAAAGGTAAAATAAAATACTCGGAAACTCACCGTTCCCCAGACAGAAAACTAACATCCATCCATTTGTGCTTCGATTTGTCTCTCCACTTCATTCAGTCATCATTATTGGGTGCCTTCTATGCCACAGGCAGAATGCCAGTTGTTAGGAATACACAGGTAAATAATGTCTGACCTCTGAATGCCTTGTAGTGAGAAGAAAAACAAAGAAACACATAGTTGTTGTCACTCATTGAGGAAAGGGTTAATTGAGTGTGAAGTGACATGTGGTTTGTTCTTGTGGAAGCACAGAGGAAAAATCAACTATAGTTTTGTCTCATTTAAGGACATGACTGATAATGCCATGCATAAAATGGGACAATGAGGATTGTAAATATGAGTTGCAACTTATTGATTTAGTGTTTGTCACAGGAGCATGTCCTTCTCTGGATGCCACTGGGGCAGAACAACAGTGTGCTGGGAGGCTGCATACCTCACATCTTCCCGGTAAGTCTTTGAGGTGTAGGGCAGCTGACCAGCAGCATCAGAGTGTTTAGGAACCTTTCTTTCCCTCACTCATTCATTCATTTATTCATTTATTTGCTTGCAAGCCTCCAGAATAAACTGACCATATCACAAATGCTAAAAAAAATCCACAGTCATAATATATCATAAGTGTAATTTTAAAGTTTCATTTATTCCCAATGAAGGCCATAAGAAGCAGGATTGAGGAAGGAAAAAAAGAGAGACTTGACGTCTGTGTGAGAGAGTAGAAAACACTCATCCTTTCACTCCCATTCCAAATTGAAGAGATGCTTCTTCCAGACTGTATTAGTCTGCTGAGGAACAAGCTGGCTAAACTGTTCCATCTCTGATCAACACACCCACTTTGTACATTAAGCCGGTGCCTCAGCGAAGCCATTGCCTCTGCTAGAAGAATTCAGCCCAGCTTGTGGCTAGTTCACCCTGCAGAGAGCCCATTTCTTTTGCTCAGATTGAACTCGGCTGTACTATTGCAAATCACAACATCTAAGTGGTTCTCTCAGCTAAACATTGTTCCCAAGCTCTGCCTCAACAGAGCTTTCACTTAGTCTTTTATCTGAAAATCTTGTAGACTACAAAAAAAGATGTTTTCAGTATACTTTATTGGTGTCATATCCCTCATCCTTCTGAGCTCTGTTCGGGAAAACATCCTCAACTGTCTAAGGGTTTTGGTTCTGAGAACACACAGCAAAACGGTTCAGCAATATCTTTTAAATAGAAGTGAGGGTGGGGGCTTCCCAGTGAGTTCATCATTCCTAGTGACATTTGGATAATCTTCTGTAATACAGTGTGTCCTAGCAAAGCCCTGCTGAGCGATCAAAAGGCCAACTTTGCTGTTTTGCTGAGGGTCATTGTGGTGGGTTCATGGATGCAAGCTTGACATGCCTACAGTGGCCTCATTCAAATCAGAGCTCAGTGTCACTTGTGAGACAGTTCAACACCAGCTATGCTTCCTCTCAGGCACGTGCTTCCAGGGCTGCAGTGTAAACATCTAAAAACTCCCAGGTGACTCTTTCAAAATCTGCACCTGAGTTGTACTTTCTGGATGAGCACACGTTCATCTTCATGGAAGGACTCAGACTCCTTTGGGTTTCAGCTATGCTTGTTTGGTGGGAGAACCATGAATGAGAGGAGAAATGAAGATAACTCTCAGCACCTTTAATCTGAACAGATGCCAAAATCCCTTCAAATAGGGCAGAGCTAAAAGGCTCTGGTTTCTGACCTGAGAAGGGGCCACATCGCCAACTCTGTTCTCACATTTGTTTTGAGCATCTTTTATGTTTGAGGATTTGTTGGTGCTACTGCTATGTCACTTACTTCACATGTGAGAGTGAGTAGCAGGTAAATGGTTGGTGTGTCACCAGCTCTGCCTTTCAAACTGCAGTTTTGTTTTGTTTTTGTAGATACTGACATTTTTAAGGATCATTGCTACTATCTGCCAGCACACCTGTACACTTTTTATCCTGTCTGACTTTTTAATCTCTTTCTTTAATAAGTACAGGCTTTCCAGAAAAGCTAGATATAAGGGACATCATATGTTCTCACTGGATCCTATTATATAATCAGAGGCATATTTGTAACAAATAATAATGAAATGGCATCTTTTAGAAAGAGGCAATTAAGACCATGCCTGTAACTCTTGACCTGGGCATTACAATCTGCAGGCAGCATTATATGAATTGGAGTTTAAAATATAGATATTTTCTCTTTTTTTCCCATTTTTATTATTTTTGTTAGAACTTTCCTAACTCTGAAATTTTATTTTGAAATTGGCTCTCTGCAACAGGGATTTCTATAGCCTATGAAGTATAAGCTTTTTTAAATTTTTTTTAAACTTTAATATGGCTTATTTTAAACACAAAATTAAATTTTCTTCTCACAATTTTTGGAGTGCACAATTCTGTTTTATTTGAGTTGATATATCTTTTACCATATCCAGAGTTTATTGAACTCAAGATTTCTTGTTTTTCATATTTCACCATATTTAAAATAAATTTTCATGACATAGCTGTGTCTATAATGAGCCCTTATGGATTATATTTACCAGTTATTTCTCGTGAGTTTCAAGTGTGATAAGATAAATAGTGTACAAGCCCACATTAAGATGTATCCACATATACATACTTTTTGTTGGTTTTTTTTTTTTTTTTTTTTTTTTACTTATGCTGAAAACTTCCAAGTTGCTTGAGAGATAGCATGTTTTGAAAAGTTGAGAAAGCAATACCATCCATTAATGACCCATGATATCAAGAACACTATTTTAATGAGTATCTCAACTTCATTTTCTGAAATCCCAAAGCTATACCTCTTTTCACACTTACCTTAAAACTACTCAAAAAGCCATGTGCGAGGAAAGGCTCAGCCATGGGACTTTATCAGTAATTGACTAAATATACAGATTTGTGCAGAAAATTCTAGGAAAGTGGATATCTCACAGTTTTAGAAATAAAGGACAAACTCTCTGAAGTAAAATAACGAATAAGTGTGTTAGGAAATCAAAGTTTCTCTGAGTGGTAAAATAGTCCTAACCAAAGGACATGATCATTCCAATATAGACAGTTTGTGGATATGGAGCATAGCAGCATGCAGGCAAGAGTAGAGAAGAGGGCACAACCAAACTGATGGAATTGGATGGTCTAGAAAAGTCCAATTTAGAGATTATTTTGAATCACTGAATTTATTAATGAACAGTGATTGTATCAGCATAAAGAATGCATCCACTTGGATGTTAACATATGCTCCATATTCCATTATATACTTGAAAAAGCATTACTACATAATACATTTTAAAAGCCTCTTTGATCATTCAAAAGTGTTAATTACAAGTTTTTTTCATAAATATTTAAACTGAATTGTCCAAAGAACAGAAAATATAAATCATTACAATTTTATAACATAACTGTTTAAACAAGACATTGTTTGGTTCTGTATTTTACTTTACAAAAGCATCTGGTTACTATAATATAAAAATTAATTTAAGAAATTTACTTAAAAGGCCATCTGTATTACTCTTATTATAAATATAAGATATGATTGCAAATATATGTCAGCCAAAATATATGACCGGTTCTACTGACATGTTCTGATAATTGATACTTGAACATAAGAACACTTTCCAGCATATGAAAATGTAATTGTTGTAGCATACATGGCAATATTAGAATTCAAATTTTATATGACAGAACAATTGAGCATAATTAGTTGTTAACTTATACCTAAGTATTATTTAACCCTTTTGTTAAATGAAAATTAAAATAATAGAGTTTTAACTCTCTAAACTCAGCCTTGAGAATAAAATGTTTTGTAAATATCCCACACAGTCAAATATTAAAAGGAAAACTGATATTCAGCTTTTAGAAGTGGAAAATTTATCAAGCAAAAAAGAATCTTTTTATCCAACCAAAGTATATGAACTATTCCAGAGTAAGGACACACCAAGCTCCTTGATTTGCAATGATAAACATGCCAAATGTTGCCATTTGTCTTGAGTAATTTATATTAAAGTTAATGGGAACCAAGCATGTGAAACCAACATTTGTCATTTTATACAAATGTCTGGGAAATTTTCATTATACTTAATCTTCATGCTGTTCAGTTATAGGATTTTTTTTTTTTATTCCAATTTACTAGTCAGATAAATGAGAGAGGATTACCTCTACTGGAAATTTAACTGAGAATGATTTGGCTCTCTGATATTACTGAATAACACTCTGCAAGAAGTTAATGCTCTTCTGAAACCCACAGTGGTGAGAAATTACACCTATGAATTCATTATAAAAAATCATAGAAAAGGAATGAGTCTGATTATGAAACTATGTGTATATATGCAATGTAATTCAAATTGAGGGGTAAAAAAAGAAGCACATCCATTTAAGAATAGTTTCTGCTCTATCACTATTCACTTACATGGTGCTTGCATGAGTGGTCAGTTGCTTCAGTCATGTCCATCTCTTTGCTACCCCGCAAACTGTAGTTCAGGAGGATTCTCTGTCCATGGGGTTCTGAGGTAAGAATACTGGAGTGGGTTGCCATTTCCTTCACCAGAGGATCTTCCTGACCCAGGAATCAAACCTGGGTCTCTTGAATTGCAGGTGAATTATTTACCAAGCCACCTAGAAAGCCCCCATGTACATGGTTTATGAACCTTAATTTTGAAAATAAGAAACCTGAAATACACTATTTCAATATGAATTGCCCCAGTATGATTATCACTACCGGGCTTTAATCTACATTAGCTTTTACCAAAAGGAGCAATTTAATTTTAGTGTTGAGACCATTCTACCAGGAGTTCATCACCACTGAAGCTATCACAGCTTGAGAAGGAAATCCAAAACGGTAGACTAGCCATTACTCTTTTTTTTTTTTTCTAAAGTAAGTTAAATATCACCCTACCATACTCCATGAAAGGTTAGGATTAATTTCTATAGCATAATTATATAATGATTTTTCTCAACAACAACTACGAAGCTGTAGTTCTAGGTTCTAGTTCAGGTGTTTTGTGTTAGGGAATCAGGGAGTGTATCCCAGGGGTTTATATGTTAAAAGCACTGTTAGATTATGAAGGATTAGGTTGCCCTCAACAAGTCTACTTCTTTTCTTCGAGAGTTGCTGCTGCAGTTTAGCTGCAGCTAATGCAGCTTCCATTTCCTGCATGATCATAAGCCAAATGTTGGTCAAGGAACTACAGCCACCTGAGATCTTGGTGAAACAGACATCCAAGAGTCAGCAGAATTCTGACAGCCTTCAAAGTTGCTTGCTAATCTTCAGAGGTCTTATAGTCTCTGAGGCTTTCGTTACCCAGGTCCTTGGCTCTCAGTGGTCATCCTGGTGTCCTTAACTTTCTGTCACCTTCCACTCCATCAGGCCAATTCAACCTCATCCAGTATTACACTCACACAGAATGTGCATGAATTCAGCTCCGTATGCAGAGAGGACTGAGAACCCTGGGACTTTCTTACATTTGATGCACGTCTACATCCACTGGTATCTGTCTCCTTTCTCTTGTCTCTCCTGTAACTGCTACCCAAACCCCTGACATTCTTCTGTAGATTTGGTACATTTTAATACATATTCTGAAAAAAGAAAGGAGATAGTAAATTGTATCTTCTGAAACAACTTCCTTTCAAAATGTGGTTTCATGAAATATAATTCTTCCTGAGGACACTTGGTGCTAGATATTAAGATGATTTCATTTTCTTGTTGCTGTTAGCAAGTTAAACCACCATTACTAGACTTTTTGCCTAGAGTATGCTCATATTGCTAACAGAAATATCAAGGATTCCTTAACAATTACAACAGAAACATAATAGTTAAATCTTAATTATTTCAGTGTATATTATCACTACCGTGAATACAAACAATTTTAGTCTTTCTAGCTAGAAAGCCATTGTTTTCAAATGACTCCAGCCTCCACTAATTCACTGAACAAGGGTTTCAGAATACCTCATACATGCCTGATGTTGTTTTAGCCCTTGGAGATTTGGCAACAAAAATAAAGAGACACAAATGTGGGAGTGAAAAATGAAAAGCAATATAACAAACTATATGTTATGTTCATTGTAAAACATGGGAGAAAAATACACCTAGAAATACACAGATTGGAATAAAATTAGAGTAGGTTTGTAATTTTAAATAAGGTGGTCTTGAAATGTCTCAATCAACATTAGATGAGGATAGAGGAAAAATTTCCTCTTCCTACCACAGGTCTACTCAAGCAACACAAGCCTGCTACTGGAGGATGAGAAGATTGTGCAGACTCCCCCCACCCCATGATTCAGCAAGCAGAAATCACTGAAAGCTAAGGATGTAGGTCTAAGAAAGGCTAAGAAAAATCCTCTGATGCCTCAAAACCATCCTAATTAAAATGCAGCAGTTTTCCACTACTAGAAGAAATTGAAGACCGTGGTGTCCTAAAGGTAAAAAGATCAGCAATAAATAAATAAATAAATAAAACCAGCTCAACTACTTACTGACACAAACCTGAATGATAAAAGAAACCTAGTTCTTTCTAGACATAAATTTCTTGATTTCAGTGTCTACTGTTCATCCTACAATGCTACTTTTAATTTTTAAAAGCCCATGCAAAAGACTACCTTAAATCAGACTCTGAGATATTTAGATTTGGAGCTAACAAAGAGAAAATGTAAAACACTACAAGGAATATACTCAATTATTTGTAATAACTATAAGTGGAAGGGAACATTTAAAAATTATTGTTTAAAATATTACATGTTTAGAAATTTAATGCTAAGTGTAAAAAATATGCCTGAAGAATTGGAGGATTTTATTAAAAACGATGAAACTATAAAGAAGCACATGAAAATTCTAGAAGCAAAAATAAAATATAAAGTAATTAAAATTTCCTCAGTAAGTCCAACAGTAAAGGAATGAACAAAATGGTAAGCTAGGAGATAGGTCAATAGAAATTGCTGGAAACTGAAACATACATGATGGAAGAGTGAAAGTGCAACAAACAAATTATTGAAACAGTGATACCTGGCCAGAGCACTCCAAAATCCCATAACCTAACAGCAGGGAAAATTTGAAACAGTGTACAAAAGAGAAAGAGAATGGTAGACCTAATATTAGGACAGAAAATGGTGAAAATTTTGCAAAAATAATAAAAGATACCAAACTACAGATTCAAAAAACTGAAGGTTCATCTAGCCTGTGTTGTTAACACAGGCAAGATGAATATTCCCTTAAATTATAACTTGACATGTTACAAACTGCTAAAAATCAAAGTTTAAAAAAAAAAAAAACTTTAAAGGCAAGAGAAAAATAAAGAGAAGAGACATTCTACACACACAAAAATAAAGACAAGGATCATAACAGATTTCTCTTTAGAAAGTATATAAGACAAGATAATAGTGTGATATATTTAAAGTATCAAAAGCAGGGGAAAAGGGTCAATCCAGAAAAATGTATATTTTAAACACAATGACCAAATGAATGCAGTTTCAAACAATAAATTTAAGAGAATATATATCCAGGATTCTTGTGTCACACAAACTGTAAACCAGCTTCTTCAGAGAGAAGTGCTGTGATAAAGAAAATCATTTGTATCTACACAAAGACACAGGGAACACTGGAAATAAAAGAAAAATAGACTTTATCTCCTTTTTTTTTAATTCACTCAATTATGATTAGCTATCTAAAACAAAAATGGTTGAAATAAACCATATGGGGTTTATAAAATGTGAAAATATAAGAAAGGGCAAAAATAACACAAGTGTAGGGAGGAAAGAATTGGAAATATGATTCTAATGAAACAATGGCATTTGCAACTACATGGATTGACCTAGAGATTTTCTTAAAAGTGCTGTGAGTCAGTAAGAGAAAAACATAATATATGATATAACTAAAATGTAGAATCTAAAATATGACACAAATGAGTGTGTTAGGTGTTTAGTTATATCTGATTCTTTGTAGCCCTCCAGGGATTACAGAGAGTTGCTGCTGCTGCTGCTAAGTCGCTTCAGTCGTGTCCGACTCTGTGTGACCCCATAGACGGCAGCCCACCAGGCTCCCCCGTCCCTGCGATTCTCCAGGCAAGAATACTGGAGTGGGTTGCCATTTCCTTTTCCAATTCATGAAAGTGAAAAGTGAAAGTGAAGTCGCTCAGTCGTGTCCGACTCTTAGCGACCTCATGGACTGCAGCCTACCAGGCTCCACCGTCCATGGGATTTTCCAGGCAAGTGTACTGGAGTGGGGTGCCGACAGAGTTACAGCCCTCCAAACCATAGCCCTCTGGCTCTTCTGTCCATGGAATTCTCCAGGTAAAAATCCTGGAGTGGGTTGCCATTTCCTTCTTCAAGGGATCTTCTCAAACCAGGGATTGAACCAGGGTCTCCTACACTGCAGGCAGATTCTTTATCAACTGAGCCACCAGGTAAGCCTGAAATGAATTTATCTACAAAAGAGAAGGGCAAAATGGTTTTCTGAGGAGGCTTTACAAATAGCTGAGAAAAGAAGAGAACCTAAAGGCAAAGAAGAGAAGGAAAGATATACCCATCTGAATTCAGAGTTCCAAGGAATAGCAAGGAGAGCTAAGAAAGCCTTCCTCAGAGATCAGTGCAAAGAAATAGAGGGAAACAATAGAATGGGAAAGACTAGAGATCTCTTCACGAAAATTAGAGATATCAAGGGAACATTTCATGCAAAGATGGGCACAATAAATGACAGAAATGGTATGAACCTAACAGAAGCAGAAGATATTAACAAGAGGTGGCAAGAATATACAAAAGAGCTATACAAAAACGATCTTCAAAAATGAGATAACCATGATGGTGTGATCACTCACCTAGAGCCAGACATCCTGGAAAGCTAAGTCAAATGAGCCTTAGGAAGCATCACTACAAACAAAGCTAGTGGAAGTGATGGAATTCTGGCTGAGTCATTTCAAGTTAAAAAATGATGCTGTTAAATTTCTGCGCTGAATATGCCAGCAAATTTGGAAACTCAGCAGTGGCCACAGGACTGGAAAAGGTCAGTTTTCATCCCAATCCCAAAGAAAGGCAATGCCAAAGAATGCTCAAACCACCACACAATTGCACTCAAATTACATGCTAGCAAAGAAATGCTCAAAATTCTCCAAGTCAGGCTTCAACAGTATGTGAACTGAGAACTTCAAGATGTTCAAGCTGGATTTAAAAAAGGCAGAGGAACCAGAGATCAAATTGCCAACATCTGTTGAATCATAGAAATAGCAAGAGAGTTCCAGATAAACATCTACTTTTGCTTTATTGACTACGCCAAAGCTTTTGACCGTGCAGATCACAACAAACCGTGATAAATTCTTCAAAAGATGGGAATATCAAACCACTTTTCCCGCCTCCTGAGAAATCTGTCTGCGGATCAAGAAGCAACAGTTGGAACCAGACATGGAACAACAGACTGATTCCAAACTGGGAAAGGAGTATGTCAAAGCTGCATATAGTCACTCTGCTTATTTAACTTCTATGCAGAGTACATCATGTGAAATGCCAGGCTGGATGAAGCACAAACTGGAATTAGGCTTGCTGGGAGAAATATCAGTAAACTCACATATGTCAATGACACCATCCTTATATCAGAAAACAAAGAGAAACTGAAGAGCTTCTTCATGAAAGTGAAAGAGGTGAGTGAAAAAACCAGCTTAAAACTCAACATTCAAAAAATGAAGATTATGGCTTCCTGTCCCCTCACTTCGTGGCAAATGGATTGTGAAACAATGGAAACCATGACAGACTTTATTTCCTTGGGCTCCAAAATCACTGCAGATGGTGACGACAGCCATGAAATTAAAAGACACTTGCTCCTTGGCAGAAAAACTGTGACAAACCTAAATAGCATTAAGAAGAGACATTACTTTGCCTACAAAGTCCATCTAATAAAAGCTACGATTTTTCCTGTAGTTAAGTATGGATGTGAGAGGTGGACCATAAAGAAAGTTGAGAGTCAAAGAACTAATGCTTTAGAACTGTGGCATTGTAAAAGACTCTTGAGAGTCCCTTGGACTGTAAGGAGATCAAACCAGTCCATCCTAAAGGAAATCAGTCCTGAATATTCTATTGGAAGGACTGATGCTAGAGTGAAACTCCAACACTCTGGCCACCTGATGCAAAGAACTGATTCATTGAAAAATACCCTGATGATGGGAAAGATTGAAGGCAGGAGGAGATGGGGACAACAGAGGACGAGATTAGTTGGATGGCCTCACCAACTCAATGCACATGAATTTTAGCAGGCTTCTGAAGTTATTCATAGACAGGGAAGCCTGGTATGCTGCAGTCCATGGGATCACAAAGAGTCAGACACAACTGAGTGACTGAACTTAACTGAACCTAAAAAAACAGAAACAGATTCACAGTCATATAAAACAGACTTGTGGTTGACAAGAGGTGGTCGGGATGGACTGGAAGTTTGGCATTAGCAGATGCTAATTATTTTATATCAAATGGATAAATAATAAGCTCCTTCTGGATAGCACAGAGAACTATACTCAGTATCTTGTGATAAATCATAACTGAAAAGAATATGAAAATGAATTCATTTGTATGTGTGTGTGTGTTGGTGTGTGTTAGTTGCTCAGTCGTGTCCAACTCTTTGAAACCCCATGGACTGTTGCCCACCCAGCTCCTCTGCCCATGGAATTCTCCAGGCAAGAATACTGGAGTGGGTTGCCTTTTCCTTCTCCAGTGGATCTTTCCAAGCCAGGGATTGAACCCGGGTCTCCCACATTCCTGGCAGATTCTTTACTGTCTGAGCCACCAGGGAAATTCCCATATGTATATATCTATATGAATCATTTTGCTATATAGTAGAAATTTAAACAAATTATAAATCAAATATATTTCAATAAAATTAAGTAAAACATATGATTCCAGAATAAAATGTGCTTGATTATATTTTTACTCTACTTTTTTGGAACTACAGGTAAATTTATAGGGGAAAAAAAATGACTCTACTATTTTAAATAAAGAGCTGTATTGAAGTAACTTAGAAACCCTTAAACTTTTATGAAATGGTAACACAGAGTTGTTTCTTTTCAGATGAAAATAGGAAAGTTCTTCAGGGCTGCTTACTTTTCATGCAGTGACTCAGTGACCTATAGGTTTCTTTTCGTCTCATTGCATGGCCAGAAAAGCAATTTACTTTTCCTTCTCTTATGGGGTCGCACAGAGTCAGACATGACTGAAGTGACTTAGCAGCAGCAGCAAAAATAAGTAAAGCTGTATGTAACATTAAGGACAAATATTTAGATATTTTTATCCTCTGCCTTTAGAAGACATTGCGTTTTTTATACTTATCCATCATAAACTAGGTCTGTCTCTTATGCTTTTTGTTCTTAGAACATAATTACTCTTCAATTATTTTTTTCCTATCCTACATATCACAGATGATTGTGGTTATGTGTGTGTAAGTGGATATTTATTATATTCCAAGGCCATACCCACAAGAATGAGATGTGGTCAACCTGTTCTTTTTATATCTTTATTTATTTATTGTTAATCAAAAGCTGAGCAGGATTTACTGATGTTTACATAATGGAACATTTCTAAGAATTTTAATAACTGGGTTCACTACATTGGAGACTGCTTAATATATACTAAACATTAAGTTATTATGGAAAGTTAGTTTAGTTTTAAACTTTGCAGGTGCTTTTGAGGAAATATATTAAATTTCAACTTTTTTAAAAAATGAAAGACTTCCTTTTTGTCATGTAGTATTCAGAAAGAATGGAGGAAAATGTAAAAGAAAAGTTGCATTGCCAAAGTTAGAAGATCATGGCATCTGGTTCCATCACTTCATGGGAAATAGAAGGGGAAACAGTGGAAGCAGTGCCAGACTTTATTTTGGGGGGCTCCAAATTCACTGCAGATGGTGACTGCAGCCATGAAATTAAAAGACGCTTACTCCTTGGAAGGAAAGTTATGACCAACCTAGATAGCATATTCAAAAGCAGAGATATTACTTTGGCAACAAAGGTCCATCTAGTCAAGGCTATGGTTTTTCCAGTAGTCATGTATGGATGTGAGAGTTGGACTGTGAAGAAAGCTGAGCGCCGAAGAATTGATGCCTTTGAACTGTGGTGTTGGAGAAGACTCTTGAGAGTCCCTTGGACTGCAAGGAGATCCAACCAGTCAATTCTAAAGGAGATCAGCCCTGAGTGTTCTTTGGAAGGAATGATGCTAAAGCTGAAACTCCAATACTTTGGCAACCTCCTGTGAAGAGTTGACTCATTGGAAAAGACTCTGATACTGGGAGGGATTGGAGGCAGGAGGAAAAGGGGAAGACAGAGGATGAGATGGTTGGATGGCATCACCAACTCAATGGACATGGGTTTGGGTGAACTCCAGGAGTTGGTGATAGACAGGGAGGCCTGGCATGCTGCAATTCATGGGGTCGCAAAGAGTTGGACATGACTGAGTGACTGAACTGAACTGAGCATAGAATGTTTCAAAAGATGACTGAGGGAAGAATTAATAAAAATGTGGTGACTTTAAGTATCATGGTATAGATTTAGTTTATATTTCTCTCATTAATTGTTTTTAACCAATTCAAATATTCCTAAAGATTTGCAATTCTTTTTATTACAGTAGAAAGTAATCCCCAGACTTTTAGATGATCTTGGAACATATTGACTGTTTTTTAATTTAAAGATCCCTTCTCATGAGGTTGTCATTTGCCACCATGTGGATATCTGGCAGAACAAGTAATTTTCATGAATTTATAATAACAGGGTAAAAGTCAGAAATCATTTCAATGGCAAAAATGGGTGTTTCACACTTAGAAATTCACCCTCTATCAAGTATACTATAATTTACAGTAATTTAGCAATCAGTATTACCTTTTGTTGACATAGATTTCTTCACTAATTGTGCAGTCATACTTTTTAAGTGTCAGAACCTAGCCCCACATTTTTCAGGCAAGCACTATGATATTCTTTCCTATTCCATGAATGAATCTGAAGGGGGAAAAATAATTTATATCAGGCTTCTCAAAAAATATAATAATAACAATTACTATAGGATATTTACTGATGGTCACATGAGTAAAGCAGTATGAGAACTGCCATTGCTTTAACTCTCACTATTTAAAGATTATTAACCATTCATATGCTCATGGATAAAGTAAGCGTCATATGGTGAAAGATCACTGTCTACAGTATGACGTTTTCCTTGATGGAAAATTGTATAAGTTAGAGTAAAATTTGGTTTATGAAATGAAATGAAAATATGAGAACAGTCATGTGCCTAGTACTTGAATTTTTAATATCACTTAAAATATTCCTATATTTTATTCCCTTCAATTTCCATGATTGGGGGAGCATCTCATGATTCCATTTTTACCAAGACAAAGGTTCAAACAGGTACCATGATCCAAGGGTGCTGGATAAGTAAATGAGAATTTCCACATTAAACCAGAGACAATTCCACATTTAGATTCAGAGCAACTTTTCCTTGATTATATCCCATATCCCCAATTTATGTTAGATAAATATATGACAGGTAAAATATACATCTAGTCAAATTTGGAATTCATATTAACAAGTCATTTTTTAGTATAAGTATGTTTTGAAGACTGCATGGAATATGCGTGTGGGTATGTGTTTTCCTTTTCTGGAATGAAAATTTAATTGAGCATTCTGTTTTTTCCCTTTGCTTGGTTAATTTGGGCTACACCTGGTAACCTAACTAGGTGGAAATTAATAAAAGATTGAATGTTAATAAGCTAAGAAAGGGGCAACATATTTTAAAGGTTAACTGTGGATGCAAAATAACAACGTTTCTAAGAGTGGTATAGACGTACTATATACATTTTGTATACCCAAAGCACTCTAAACCTGATTAAGAACCAATAAAATTAATAACAAAGTAGATGAAGCCACCTCCATCAAACAATGAACCTTAAAATCAATAGTCCATTTTTACTTTGTTGATTTCCACTTTTCTTCAAGTAACATTAGTTCATTAGTGTTTTTTTGTTGTTTTGCTCTGCAGCAACTCAGCACTAGGCATATTAAGGTCATGTTGTGACTCTGCAACGCTCTGGACATTGGAGACTCAAAGCTGGGCACAAAGGTAGGTGGCTTAAGTGTCAGCAGTGGAGGGCAAGGGCAAGGTGAAGATTTAGATTACATTTATGGTTACAAGTTTAAGAGACCAGACCTTGAAACTAGATGAATGAGTTTATATCATGATTTTGCCACTTATAACTGTGTTCCCTTAGATAAGTTATTAGTTTCCTTTTTAGGATTAGTTATTTGTCAATTTTGATTAATATTATAATAATCTTCACAAAATTTTTGTAAAGAAGAGTGACTTAAAGTATATAGTGCTTGTAATGGTAAGCATTATATATGCATTTGCTGTTGTTTTTTTAATTACTATAATTATTTATTTAGTATTTTAAGTGGCATTTTCTGTGGAGACAAAGCTGGCATTTAGTAAAATAATTTTATTATAAAACTAATATAACTGTAGCACTAGCCATAATGTGTACTCATGAAGATATCTACTCTTAATCAATGAAAATACATAGAAGGATTGTGTATGTATTAATTTTTAGAATTCAGTAATTTTTGTAATTTTCTATAAAAGAAGAGTTCCAAATAACTGCTTCAAAATAGAGACAGAGAAGAATGATATAACTAATATATTAACTGAATCAAATAACCCCATACTAAAATACTGTTGCTTTTTCCTATTCTGAGCATTTCACACAAAGGCTTCTACATGAGACCTACTAGCTACTTTTGTCTGATATATCACCCTCTGATTCAGCCTATTCCTTCTTAAAGTATGTTTTGATCTTGCAGAAGAAGAGAATTAATACATTGTTCAGGTGATGTAATTGCTGATCAATTACTGCTTTGATTGATTGATCAATTGATCAATCAATTGATTGATCAATCAATCAAATATTGCTGCTGTGACACAACACAAATAGTCCTCACTGGCCTAATTCAGATATGCATGGACTTATGTTACTATGGCTTAAGTTCAGTAAAAGTTCTCTAACAATTAAGTTCACATTTTACTAATCATTGTATACTAATTGTGAGGAATTGCATAAAGCACAAACTTGCCTGATTCAGTCCACTAAACACTAGGTCAATAACAGATGCATTCATGATCAGTGGCCATTTCTTGCTAAATATATCAGTGACTGGCCACTGATTATTAGTTTTTCAGTTCACAGATAGACAGAAAATATTGTGGTTGTGTTCCTTTTTTGTTGCCCATTGACAAAGTCACATAATATTTTACAAAAATAGATTATTGAAAGGTGGATTTGACCAAGAAAGATGAAAGTACAGCAGAGAAACAAAAAGTAATAACACTTGAAGTGAAATTCACATCAAACATAAATAAAGTTTTTATGAGAAAGGGAAAGAGCTGAGAGTGGAAATGTTGACACTGTCTCCATTTGTAGACACTCTGGATATGCAAGGAATAAACTTGGAGAAGGTGAATTTACAGACATAAGAAAGCAGTCATGATGAAAAAAGATGAAAATGTCCAGAAAAAGTGACACTGGCCAAAATATCACATAAAAGGACAACTTGGAGTAATTTCACAACATTGAAAGCTCAAAAGATAAATTCTTAGAAACTAATCTAAACAAGAAAAAACATGCATGACAACTTCCCAAGTCATAAAAGCAATGGTTTCTCCATATGGTATAATAAAAGAGGAAGGCAAGCATAATGGCATTGGCTTCACTTTCATTAAATTACAGTAAACTAAATAAAGAGTATTTTCACTATTTTTTCAATCATCTACATACTTTTAATTAACAGTAAGCATTGTAAATATACTGACAAAACTTTTTTAAAGGTCATGGAACAATAATACATTTTTACATTGATTATTAAGAGTTTTGCAAGATCTTAGCATGTCTGGTCATTTTTGTAGTCTTACACTATACCTCGTATATGAATCCTGTACCCCTTCTGCTATATTAAATTATGATGAAAATCATAACTTAAATTTAAATTTGCCATGTTAAATTATGTCTTCTTGGGAAGACATCTCAACATCTATCAAGCTTTTAATCTAGAACTCTAACAAAAATAATCCCAGCAATGCTTATAAAAGCATGGCTATATTTTACAAGATATTACAAGTGATAATCCAGATATATTATAAGAAGTATATGGAAAAACTGAAGAATAATCAAATATTAACTGACTGGGTAAAAAGTGGTTCATGAGCCAAAGCAACTACCACACATTTCTTTTTCACAGAAGAAACATATATGTGTGTGTTTAATACAAGGCGGATGAAGTTTCTGTTGATCATATTATGTCCTTAGGTTTTATTTTGTTAAATAAAAATTTTTGACATATCCTTTTTACTAATAGTTTTTATTTGGTACTTATTTGCTTGTCTTTAGACTTCTTGAGAACTTCCCTGGTAGCTCAGAAGGTAAAGAATCTGTCTGCAATGCAGAGATTTGGGTTCAACCCCTGGGTCAGGAAGATACCTTGGAAAAGGGAATGGTAACCCACTCCAGTATTCTTGCCTGGAGAATTCCATAGACAGAGGAGCCTGGTGAGTTAAAGTCCATGGAGTCACAAAGAGTCCGACATGACTAAGCAACTAAAACACGCAGATTACTTGATGCAGGCTTCCCAGATGGCGCTAGTGGTAAAGAACCTGCCTGCCAATGCAGGTTATGTGTAAGAGACGTGTGGCCCGAAGGAAATGGCAACCCACTCCAGTGTTCTTGCCTGGAGAATCCCATGGACGGGGGAGCCTGGTGGGCTGCCGTCTATGGGGTCACACAGAGTCGGACACGACTGAAGCGACTTAGCAGCAGCAGCAGTGGTTAAGAAGCCTCCTTATTGTGCAGAGGAGGTGTGTTGACTCTCTGGTCAGGAAACTAATATCCCACATGATGTAGAGGAACTAAGCCCTTGTGCTCCAACTACTGAACCTGTGAACCACAACCAGAGAGTCTGTACCATAAGAAAAGATCCCACATGATGCAGTGGAGATCTCAAATGTTGCTGCGAAGACCTGATACAGCCAAATAATTTTTTTTTTTTCAAAAAGAGAGAAGAGATGCAATTGAAGAATAAACATAACAAAACTATAAAACAAACAATTTGGTTAAAAAAGTTCTTTAAACTTCTTCACCTTTAGAGTCTGACTCTTGATTCTCTTTTTGGCACAGAGTAGTTGAAATTCATGTTTTATGTAAAATATGTTTTTTTTTTTTGATCCATTAAAAGCATTGGTGGTGCAATATTTCTTGGGAAAAAAAAAGAATCTCTAAAAGAACTAAAACCCAACCTTGGAACTCTGTAGATCTAGCCCACCCCCGATTCCTGCTGGGGAAATGTTGGGAAGCACATTTAATTGACTGCCACCTCCACCTCCCATAGCATTTGACTCCTCAGAATTAAAATATTACTGTCCTCCTTTGGTTTTTCTTCCAAATTATCACTACTTTTGTTTTTACTTTTTTGATAATAATCATGTTCTTATCTTGTATCCTATTACATTTAATATAAACTTCTTTTTTTTTTGAGTGCTTGGATAATTCATTTGAAAAATGCTACTATGAACTCAGACTTTGGATCATTTAGCCAATTTGATCTTTTGTGACAATGAAATATTCTTTTAACATTTATTTGAACATGTTTTTCAATCTCAGCTTTTAAGGAAAAGGTATAATTGCTATTATTATGAACATTTCACTAATATTTCTTTGGTTTTATTATTTTTGAAGTGAAAAAAATATGCCTAACAAACTACTAATTTTTAAAGCTTAGAGATTTAAAATTATTAAGTTCTACACAAAATAAAATACTATGGAAAAACATATTTAATTGCAAATTGTGTGACATTTGGGGCATAGATTTCTTTAAAGCAAATTTACAATCTGATACAAAATCCAGGCCTTCCATGGTAACTTTTTATTTATTATTTAGGTAGAAAACTCATCCACAGAATTATGGTTTAAGCTCATGTTTGTCAGGTAGAATTTCACAATAGCCCCTACTTAGCACGAGTGGTTTCAGTGGTGCTAAGTAGGGGCTATTGTGAAATTCCTCTATTTCCAGTATTCTCTGAACCCCAGTAGTCAAACCCAATGAAACTGGCACCAGTCCCTCTGTAAAGCGACCTGGAAGGTTCTAATCTTATGAACCCTCTAGCAATCTTTCCAAAATTGGGAAAACAATGCAAATAATGTTCAAGAGGAAAAAAAAAAAATTATTGCAATTTGCTTAGAAATAATGCAATTGTTTTGGAGCAGAGAAAATTATTATTCTGATAATTTTCAGACTGCTGAATACAAAGGGATTTGTTTGTGCTTAAACGTACTTTATCCACAGAAGAAAATTATAAAAAGAGTTATAGCAGCACTCATGATAGAAAAAGAAATAAACAAGTGTATCAATGCGGAAAAAAAATATTGAAAAATGGATAAAAAAATGTAGGGCAGCATAGTCACAAAAGAGGAAATGAAAAAGAAGTGAAAATAATTTCACTAATGTATTTTATTTTATGTAGTATATGTCCAGTTCAGTTCAGTCACTCAGTCACGTCTGATTCTTTGTGACCCCATGGACTGCAGCATGCAGGCCTCCCTGTCCATCACAAACTCCCAGAGTTTACTCAAAGTCATGCCCATTGAGCTGATGATGCCATCCAACCATCTCATCCTCTGTCACCCCCTTCTCTTCCAAACTTGAGTCTTTCCCAACATCAGGGTCTTTTCAAATGAGTCAGTTCTTCACATCAGATGGCCAAAGTATTGGCATTTCAGCTTCAAATCAGCCCTTCAAATGAATATTCTGGACTGATTTCCTTTATGATGAATTGGTTGGATCTCCTTGCAGTCCAAGACATTCTCAAGAGTCTTCTCCAGCATCACAGTTCAACAGCATCAGTTCTTCAGCGCTCAGCTTTCTGTATAGCCCAACGTTCACATCCATACATGACTACTGAAAAAACCATAGCTTTGTCTAGACCGAACTTTGTTGGCAAAGTAATATCTATGCATTTTAATATGCTCTCGAGGTTGGTCATAACTTTTCATTCAAGGAGAAAGCTTTTAATTTCATGGCTGGGTCATCATCTGCAGTGATTTTGGAGCCCCCCAAAATAAGGTCTGTCACTATTTCCACTGTTTCACAATCTATTTGCCCTGAAGTGTTGGGACCAGATGTCATGATCTTAAGTTTTCTGAATGTTGAGCTTTAAGCCAATTTTTTTATTCTCCTCTTCCACTTTCATCAAGAGGTCCTTTAGTTCTTCACATTCTGCCATAAGGGTGGTGTCATCTGCATATCAGAGGTCATTGATATTTTCCCCAACAATCTTGATTAAGCTTGTGCTTCATCCATTTGAGCATTTCTAATAATATACTCTGCATATAAGTTAAATAAGCAGGGTGACAATATACAGCTTTAACATACTCATTTCCTAATTTGAAACCAGTCTGTTGTTCCATGTCCAGTTCTAACTGTTGCTTCCAGAACAGCATACAGATTTCTCAGGAGGCAGGTCAGGTAGCCTGGTATACCCACATCTTGAAGAATTTTCCTTA
This sequence comes from Bos javanicus, assembly GCF_032452875.1. NCBI lineage: Eukaryota > Metazoa > Chordata > Mammalia > Artiodactyla > Bovidae > Bos > Bos javanicus. Next base: position 6,174,116 of record NC_083876.1, on the reverse strand, counting down.
GTTTGTTATGATTCACATAGTCAGAGGCATTGGCATATTCAGTAAAGCAATAGGTGTTTTTCTGGAACTCTCTTGCTATTTTGATGATCAAACAGATGTTGGCAATTTGATCTCTGATTCTTCTGCCTTTTCTAAATCCATCTGGAAGTTCACAGTTCACGTACTGTTGAAGCCTGGCTTGGACAATATTGAGCATTACTTTGCTAGCATGTAAGGTGAGTGCCATTGTGCAGTAGTTTGATCATTCTTTGGAATGGCCTTTCTTTGAGATTGGAATGAACAGTTATCTTTTCCAGTCCTGTGGCCACTGTGGAGTTTTCAAATTTGCTGGCATATTGAGTGCAGTACTTTCACAGCATCATCTTTTAGGATTTGAAATAGCTCAACTGGATTCCATCACCTCCACTAGCTTTGTTTGTAATGATTTTTCCTAAGGCCCACTTGACTTCACATTCTAAGATGTCTGGCTCTAAGTGAGTGGACTCACCATCGTGATTATTTGGGTCGTGAAGATTTTTTTTGTATAGTTCTTCTGTGTATTCTTGCCAACTCTTCTTAATATCTTCTGCTTCTATTAAGTCCATACCATTTCTGTCCTTTACCATGCCCATCTCTGCATGAAATGTTCCCTTGATATCTCTAATTTTCTCGATGAGATCTCTAGCCTTTATCATTCTATTGTTTTCCTCTATTGCTTTACATTGATCGCTGAAGAAGGCTTTCTTATCTCTCCTTGCTATTCTTTGGAACTCTGCATTCAAATGGGTATATCTTTCCTTTTCTCCTTTGCCTTTGGATTGTCTTCTTTCACAGCTTTTTTAAGGCCTCCTCAGACAACCATTTTTCCCTTTTCATTTCTTTTTCTTGGGGATGGTCTTGATTGCTGCCTCCTGTACAATGTCAGGAACCTCTGTCCATAGTTCTTCAGGCACTCTGTCTATCAGATCTAATCTCTTGAACTTATTTTTCACTTCTGCTGTATAATCATAAGGGATTTGATTTAGGTCATACCTGAATGGTATACTGGTTTTCCCTACTTTCTTCAATTTCAGTCTTAATTTGGCAACAAGAATTCATGATGTAGGCCACAGTCAGATCCTGGTCTTGTTTTTGCTAACTGTGTAGAGCTTCTCCATCTTTGGCTACAAAGAATATAATCAATCTGATTTCAGGATTGATCATCTGGAGATGTCCATGTGTATGGTCTTCTCCTGTGTTGTTGGAAGAGGGTGTTTGCTATGACCAGTGTGTTCTCTTGGCAAAACTCTATTAGCCTTTGCCATGCTTCATTGTGTACTTCAGGGTCAAAGTTGCCTGTTATTCTAGGTATTTCTTGACTTCCTACTTTTAAATTCCAGTCCCCTATAATGAAAAGGACATCTTTTTGAGTGTTAGTTCTAGAAGGTCTTGTAGGTCTTCATAGAACCATTCATCCTCAGCTTCTTCAACATTACTGGTCAGGACAGAGACTTGGATTTATCTGATATTGAATGGTTTGCCTTGGAAATGAACAGAGATCATTGTGTCATTTTTGAGATTGCATCCAAGTACTGCATTTCCAACTCTTTGATTGACTATGATGGTTATTCCATTTCGTCTAAGGGAGTCTTTCCCACAGTAGTACATAAAATGGTCCTCTGAGTTAAATTCACCCACTCCAGTCCATTTTAGTTTGCTGATTCCTAAAATGTCGACGTTCACTCTTGCCATCTACTGTTTGACCACTTCCAATTTGCCTTGATTCATGGACCTAAAATTGTAGGTTCCTATGCAATATTGTTGTTTATAGCATCGGACTTTTCTTCTATCATCAGTTACATCCAAAGCAGGGTGTTGCTTCTGCTTTGGCTCCATCTCTCCATTCTTTCTGGAGTTATATCTCCACTGATCTCCTGTGCTTCTACCAACCTGGGGAGTTCATCATTCATTTCCTATCTTTTTGCCTTTTCATACTGTTCCTGAGGTTTCAAGGCAAGAATACTGAAGTCGTTTGCCATTCCCTTCTCCAGTGGATCACATTTTGTCAGAACTTTCCAACATGACCTGTCTGTCTTGGGTGGCCCTACATGGCATGGCTTATAATTTCATTGGGTTAGACAAGGATGTGGTCCATTTGATCAGATTGGTTAGTTTTCTGTGATCGTTATTTTCTGTCTGTCTGCCCTCTGATGGAGAAGGATAAGAGGCTCATGGAAGCATCCCAATGGGAGAGACTGACTGAGGGGGAAACTGGGTCTTGCTCTGATGGGGAGGGCCATGTTCAGTAAATCTTTAATCCAATTTTGTGCTGATGGGTGGGGTTGTGTTCCCTCTCTGTTTTCTGACCTGACGTCAAACTATGTTGGAGGTAATGAAGATAATAGCAGCCTCCTTCAATACTATAATTTCTATACATAATCAACATTTTAAAAATATTAATCATTATATATATTATTTTCTTTTAAGTCTTTTAAATATGGTGTGTAAAATATTAATATGTTTCAATTCAGCTAATTGCTCAAGACTGCATGTGGCTAGGGGTTGCTGTATTCAAAAGCACAAACTTAAGGTTTTGTTCTCCTCTCAGTATAAATAAATATATATGGAGATAATTTCCTCTTTATATGGAAAAAAGCCATACTATTTTCTTATTTCTTTAATTCATTCATACATGTCCCTAATTGATAGGATGAATAATACTTCTTGCAATATCTGACCATGCATCTATCTTCACACTGCACCTCAAAGAAATTTCTTTCCTTCTACATTTGTAACAATGGTAAAGCAATCCTATGTGTGAAACATTTCTGACCATGCATTTTTAGAAGTTTCTTTGATAAAAAATAATTTGTTTCCAAGAAATTTACACTAATTAAAATACAAATTATCACATTTAAATTCCATCTTACTTATTTAAAGGAAATAATATATTTGAAATGCTTCTGCCTGAGGCACAAACAGACATGTGTTTGAATCTCAGTAAGGAAAACTATGTGTCCATGAGTGTGTCACTAAGTGTTTTTATCCTAGGTCTCAATCACCTAATTCTTAAAATTTGATATGACTCATAGAAAGTCATATCAGTTCAGTTGCTCAGTCATGGCCGACTCTTTGCGACCCCATGAATTGCAGCACGCCAGGCCTTCCTGTCCATCACCAACTCCCAGAGTACACCCAAACTCCAGCCCATCGAGTCGGTGATGCCATCGGCCATTTCGTCCTCTGCCGTCCCCTTCTCCTCCTGCCCCTAATCCCTCCCAGCATCAGAGTCTTTTCCAATGAGTTAACTCTTTGAATGAAGTGGCCAAAGTATTGGAGTTTCAGCTTTAGCATCAGTCCTTCTAAAGAACACCCAAGACTGATCTCCTTTAGAATGGATTGGTTGGATCTCCTTGCAGTCCAAGGGACTCTCAAGAGTCTTCTCCAACACCATAGTTCAAAAGCATCAATTCTTCGGCGCTCAGCTTTTTTCACAGTCCAACTCTCACATCCATACATGACCACTGGAAAAACCATAGCCTTGACTAGATGGACCCTTGTTGGCAAAGTAATGTCTCTGCTTTTTCATAAGCTATCTAGGTTGGTCAAAACTTGCCTTCCAAGGAGTGAGTGTCTTTTAATTTCATGGCTGCAGTCACCATCTGTAGTGATTTTGGAGCCCCCAAAAATGAAGTCTGACACTGTTTCCACTGTTTCCCCATCTATTTCCCATGAAGTGATGGGACCAGATGCCATGATCTTAGTTTTCTGAATGTTGAGCTTTAAGCCAACTTTTTAACTCTCCTCTTTCACTTTCATCAGGAGGCTTTTTAGTTCCTCTTCACTTTCTGCCTTAGTAATTGGTTAAATTTACCTTTGAATCTGTAAAAATAAGTTATACAAATGAATAGTTTAAGAATAAACCAACCAGTCATATAAACAAGCATTTCATTAGGTATCACCTGTCAGGATATGGTTGAGTAGCAAATGAGAACATAATGCTTTGTTTTCACAAGACAACAATGACTAGATTAACAGGAATATTCAGAAAGATATTATAGGAAAGGTCATATGTTTGCCTTGGAGAACAGCAGTGAAGATAGTGTGTTATCCAAATCATGAAAGGATTTGAATAAATGCATTCAGTTGAAAAATCACATGATTTCTTTAGGGAAAAAAAAATAACTAAACTTTTAGGCAGCAGTATTAACTATTCTTTCTGGAAAGAAAATGAAGCCATATTGTGGACTCAAATAACAGATTACCTATTTTAAATTAGTGGCAAAACTACGAATCATGCAAGAGTTCCTTAGGGAATAGATTCTAGAAGGGATGTCTACTTAGTTTTAAAATACTTACTTTTGTGTGTGTCTTAATTTCCCATGTTGAACATGATTGTTGCTTAGCATATGAGAGAATATTGATTTTCTATCCCTGCTAGAATCAGAATCTAAAAATCATCACTAGAATCACTGAAACCAAAGGAGTGTATAGTAGTAGGTATAATTCTACCAATGATATTGTAAGTTAGTGTTATCTCATTAAGTATACCAGGAAAACAAGGCATGGATGGGTTTGCAAATTCTCACAAATTCACACACTTCATGTTTGATGAAGTTAGAAGGGGAACCTGATGGCAGAACAAGTGTCTGCTGTATTATCTTGCCAGATGTGTCTGTATATTTTGGGCACATATCATGATTAGCTTTTCTTGATAAAACTGATCTATTTCTATTCTTAATAACTGTAACACATCAACTAAAAAGAAAACAGCATGAATCAATGACTTATCCCATCTTACCCACTATTCCTCCAGGACAGGAATTCTTCCAAAAGGAGCCCCCTATCCATATACCCACTTCAGGTAAAATGTTCATGTTTTAATTATTTACTTGATACTAGCTTATTACCTTTAAAAAACAGTTATGTTAAAATAGAGGCTTTCAATTATCTAATCTTCAATTATTTCTTCCAGCAGTTATAGTCTTATATTCATATTTGTAAAGCAGCATAATAGTCTATCTGAATTTTAAATGAAATGATAACAAGATGGTAAAATTGCACATATTGTGTAAAAGACAATTGCATACTGGTTCCTTTTATCAGGCCTCTTTGTGCAGACAGGTTGCCAAAAGATGAGTGGGATATGAGTAAAAAGTGAAAGATAGAGTATTCTCAGAAAATTATTGCAATTTTCTTTCCAGGTTCCAAAGGGAAAGATAAAGAAAGCTTTGGTTATTTATTTTGGCTAAATTGTTCACTGCATTTGCTGTTTTATAAGATGAAATAAAATGGTCTTCATTATAAATGCACATTTTCAGTTCAGTTCAGTTGCTCAGTCGTGTCCAACTCTTTGGGACGCCATGAATCGCAGCACGCCAGGCCTCCCTGTCCATCATCAACTCCCGGAGTTCACCGGAGTGCAACTCCGTGATGCCATCCAGCCATATCATCCTCTGTCGTCCCCTTCTCCTCCTGCCCCCAATCCCTCCCAGCATCAGGGTCTTTTCAAATGAGTCAACTCTTCGCATGGGGTGGCCAAAGTATAGGAGTTTCAGCCTCAACATCAGTCCTTCCAATGAACACCCAGGAATGGTCTCCTTTAGGATGGACTGGTTGGATCTCCTTGGAGTCCAAGGGACTCTCAAGAGTCTTCTCCAACACCACAGTACAAAAGCATCAATTCTTCAGCGCTCAGCTTTTTTCACAGTGTAACTCTCACATCCATACATTATCACTGGAAAAACCATAGCATTGACTAGATGGACCTTTGTTGGCAAAGTGATGTCTCTGCTTTTGAACATGTTATCTAAGTTGGTCATAACTTTCCTTCCAAGGAATAAGTGTCTTTTAATTTCATGGCTATAATCACCATCTGCAATGATTTTGGAGACCAACAAAATAAAGTCTGACACTGTTTCCACTGTTTCCCCATCTATATCCCATGAAGTGATGGGACCAGATGCCATGATCTTAGTTTTCTGAATGTTGAACTTTAAGCCATTTTTTTTTCACTCTTTATCTTTTTCACTTTCATCAAGAGGCTTTTTAGTTCCTCTTCACTTTTTGCCATAAGAGTGTGTCATCTGCATATTTGAGGTTATTGATATTTCTCCTGGCAATCTTGATTCCAGTTTGTGCTTCATCCAGCCCAGTGTTTCTCATGATGTACTCTGCATATAAGTTAAATAAGCAGGGTGACAATACACAGCCTTGATGTACTCCTTTTCCTATTTGGAACCAGTCTGGTGTTCCATGTCCAGTTCTAATTGTTGCTTCCTGACTTTCATATAGGTTTCTCAAGAGGCAGATCAAGTGGTCTGGTATGCCCATTTCTTGAATAATTTTCCAGTTTATTGTGACCCACACAGTCAAAGGCTTTGCATAGTCAATAAAGCAGAAATAGATGGTTTTCTGAAACTCTCTTGGTTTTTCTATGTTCCAGAGGATGTTGACAATTTGATCTTTGGTTCCTCTACCTTTCCTAACACCAGCTTGAACATCTGGAAGTTCATGGTTAACATACTGCTGAGACCTGGCTTGGATAATTTTGAGCATTACTTTACTAGCATGTGAGATGAATTCAATTGTGTGGTGGTCTGAGCCTTCTTTGGCATTGCCTCTCTTTGGGATTGGAATGAAAACTGACATTTTTCAGTCTTGTGGCCACTGTGGAGTTTTCCAAATTAACTGGCATATTGAGTGCAGCACTTTCACAGCATCATCTTTCAGGATTTGAAATAGCTCAACTGGAATTCCAACACCACCACTAGCTTTGTTTGTAATGATGCTTTGTAAGGCCCACTTGACTTCACATTCCAAGATGTCTGGCTCTAGGTGGGTGATCACATCATCGTGATTATCTGGGTCATGAAGATCTTTTTTGTACAGTTCTGCTGTGTATTCTTGCCATCTCTTCTTAATATCTTCTGCTTCTTTTAGGTCCATACCATTTCTGTCCTTTATCGAGTGCATCTTTGCATGAAATATTCCCTTGGTATCTCTAATTTTCTTGAAGAGATTTCTAGCCTTTATCGTTCTGTTGTTTTCCTCTATTTCTTTGCACTGATCGCTGAGGAAGGCTTTCTTATCTCTCCTTGCTATTCTTTGGAGCTCTGCATTCAAATGGGAATATCTTTCCTTTTCTCCTTTGCTTTTGGCTTCTTTTTTTTTTTCACAGCTATTTGTAAGGTCTCCTCAAACAGCCATTTTGCTTTTTGCATTTCTTTTCTATGGGAATGCTCTTGATGCCTGTCTCCTGTACAATGTCACGAACCTCATTCCATAGTTCATCAGGCACTGTATCTATCAGATCTAGGCCCTTAAATCTATTTCTCACTTCCACTGTATAATCATAAGCGACTACCTGAATGGTCTAGTGGATTTCCCTGCTTTCTTCAATTTAAGTCTGAATTTGGCAATAAGGAGTTCATGATCTGACCCACAATCAGCTCCCATTCTTGTTTTTGCTGACTGTATAGAGCTTCTCCATCTTTGGCTGCAAATAATATAATCAATCTGATTTTTGTGTTGATCATCTGGTGATGTCCATGTGTAGAGTCGTCTCTTGTGTTGCTGGAAGAGGGTGTTTGCTATGACCAATGCCTTCTTTTGGCAAAACTCTATGAGCCTCTGCCCTGCTTCATTCTGTATTCCAAGTCCAAATTAGCCTGTTACTCCAGGTGTTTCTTGACTTCCTACTTTTGCATTCCAGTCCCCTATAATGAAAAAGACATTTTTTGGGGTGTTAGTCCTAAAATATCTTGTAGGTCTTCATAGAACCGTTCAGCTTCAACTTCTTCAGCATTACTGGTTGGGGCATAGGCTTGGATCACCATGATATTGAATAATTTGCCTTGGAAATGAACCGAGATCATATGTCGTTTTTAAGATTGTATCCAAGTACTGCATTTCGGAGTCTTTTGTTGACCATGATGGCTACTCCATTTCTTCTAAGGGATTCCTGCCCACAGCCGTAGATATAATGGTCATCTGAGTTAATTTCACCCATTCCAGTCCATTTTAGTTCACTGATTCCTAGAATGTCAACGTTCACTCTTGCCATCTCCTATTTGACCACTTCCAATTTGCCTTGATTCATGGACCTAACATTCCAGATTCCTATGCAATATTGCTCTTTACAGCTTTGGACCTTGCTTCTATCACCAGTAACATCCACAGCTGGGTATTGTTTTCTTTGGCTCCATCCCTTCATTCTTTCTGGAGTTATTTCTCCACTGATCTCCTGTAGCATATTAGGCACCTACTGACCTGGGGAGTTCCTCTTTCAGTATCCTATCATTTTGCCTTTTCATACTGTTCATGGGGTTCTCAAGACAAGAATACTGAAATGGTTTGCCATTCCCTTCTCCAGTGGACCACATTCTGTCAGACCTTTCCACCATGACCTGTCCATCTTGTGTGGCTCCACACGGCATGGCTTGTCTGTTTGTGCAGACAGGTTGCCAAAAGATGAGTGGGATATGAGTAAAAAGTGAAAGATACAGTATTCTCAGCAAATGATTGCAATTTTCTTTCCAGGTTCTGAAGGGAAAGATAAAGAAAGCTTTGGTTATTTATTTTGGCTAAATTGTTCACTGCATTTTTTGTTTTGTAAGATAAAATAAAATGGTCTTTATCATAAATGCACATTTTATATACAGTCATATAGTCATGTGTATGTGCAAAAATTGACTGAGTCTGAAGAGAAAATACAGATCAGTACCATATTCAACATAATGGAAAATGTGTGTCATTCTTTTCCTCCCAGCTTTGTTTTGTTACCTATTTTAATTAACTGCAAGATCCTTGACCTAGACTTTCAACTTAGAAAATATAGAATTATCATATCATTATATTCCTATAGCCTTCAGACTGTATCTTACATGGTTTCATGACTTCATAGATTTTCATATTTTAGAGCTGTTTTTCTTTTTGGCTATTTTCTCAGTCATGATTTTTTTTTTTAATTTTCCTCAATTCAACATAACTGTGTTCTCTATCCTCTGCAAGGAATCAATCAGAAGATTCTTTCACATACATCTTCCCTCCCAATCTGTAAGGCAATAACCTCTTCCTTCTTTGCATTTTGCAGATCTATATCTGTTTCTTTAAAGACATGTAATATTTTCTAGTCTGTTTTATGTAGTGAGTGAGTATGTTTCTCTTCTTCCTTTCTATAGTTTCAGATGCTTCAAAAAGGAGAACATACAGCTTAACAACTCAGTAACTGTTCAGGGACTCACTGGCTATTTGAGTGTGTTCTTTCACAGTAGAAACAGGTGGAGTAAATTTGACAGATTTGGAGACTGCATTGACTTCTTTTAAAAATTGTTTCTTTGAAATAAAACTTACTATAACATCTTTAGCTTCTGCACCACACATGATAATAAATATTCAGTGAGATTAAAATAAAGGCATATTTCTCAGTATGCTTCTGTTATATTTAATATTGCATGCATGTGTGCTCATCATATCTGACTTTTTGTGACTCCAGGAACTGTAGTCTGCCAGGCTTCTCTGTCCATGGAATTTTCCAGGCGAGAATACTGAAGTTGCCATTTTCTACTCCAGGGGATCTTCTTCACCCGGAGATTGAACCCACGTTTCCTGTGTCTTTTGCATTGGCATGCAGATTCCTTAACACTGAGCCACCTGGGAAACCCATATTTAATATTATGTACAAGGGAAATCAGTAATTTATAAGACTGTATTTTAAGCGATACTTGTGGAGTCTAACCAAAGTCATATTTTGTAGTATGTCTTTAATCTTTCATTTTCTCCCCCTAAAGTTAAGAACTCCAATTAGAGAATAATCAAGGAGTGGCTTAGTTGTTCTTATGCTGAAAATTTTTTCAAGAGAAGAAAATTTGACAGCCTAAAATGCCAATAACCTATAAAATGGAAAATAACTGACAATTTAAAGAAGTAGAAAAAAAAAGAAAAAAATAAAGAAGTAGAATACAAAGCTGTAAAGTAAAATATAATTCATAAAAGAGAAGCATTAAATGACGAATATGAGAAAAAACAGCTTTTACATACAAGTAGAAGTTGAAGAAAATCTTCTATTCTGTTAAAAAAAGAAAACTGAAATATAAATTTCACAATATCTAACATAAATTTGAGCCTTCAATTGCTAAAAATGCAAAAATTAGAAGAATGCAGTAGTTTTACTGTTTTTTCTTCCTTGAGTGTAGCCTCAGCTTCCCATTAGGTGTGGACAAGGCTCTAGGAGAGGATGCTTATCCTTGTTAGGCTTTTGTACTGTCACTTGGGAACAGTAACACAGCTCAAAGGCTGTGACCTCACAGTCCAGGTAGGTGGTATTTGCTGATATTCTTGAATTCTTTAAGGTGGCAATAAAATATGATAGAATAGTTTTCTTTTTTGTTTTACAAATATAACTATTGAAAATGTTATATGTATAGCACAACAAAGTGAGTGGGGTATAATCCCTAAGATAAGTTAAAAAAATAATTTGTTTAAAAGCCATAACTTTGAGCTATAAGACAAAAAAGACACGAGGACCTAGTGTATAACAGGTGATATCATCAATAACACTATCATATAAGTGACACATGATAAAATAATAAAGCTTCAATAATATAAAAAATGATAAACATGTGAGATGAGAGATATGTTAATTAACAACATGGTAATATTTTTATCAAAACATTATCGTGTACATTTCAAATATCTTACAATTTTATTTTGTAGTGATAATAAGAAGTGTCGTCTCCCAAAGCCTTCTCCAGAACAGCACACCTGCTGGGAAGCTGAGGCTATACTCAAGGAAGAAAAATAGTAGAGCTGTAGCATTCTTCTATGGAGAAGGCAATGGCACCCCATTCCAGTACTCTTGCCTGGAAAATCCCATGGGCGGAGGGGCCTGCTGAGCTGCAGTCCGTGGGGTCGCTAGGAGTTGGACACGACTGAGCGACTTCACTTTCACTTTTCACTTTCATGCATTGGAGAAGGAAATGGCAACCCACTCCAGTGTTCTTGCCTGGAGAATCCCAGGGACAGGGAAGCCTGGTGGGCTGCCGTCTACGGGGTCGCATAGAGTCGGACACGACTGAAGCGACTTAGCAGCAGCAACAGCAGCAGCATTCTTCTATTTTTTTTTTTTTTTTCGCAATTGGAAGCTCAAATTTGTGTTAGGCCTTGATGAGGGCTTCCCTGGTAGCGCAGCTGGTAAAGAATTCGCCTGCAATGTGGGAGACCTGGGTTGGCTCCCTGGGTTGGGAAGATTCCCTGGAGAAGGGAAAGGCTACCCACTCCAGTATTCTAACCTGGAGAATTCCATGGACTAGTCCATGGGGTCGCAAAGAGTCAGACACAACTGAGCAACTTTCACTTTCATACTTTGATGAAGCTGAAAAAAAGCACTTTATTTCAGAAATAAAATTTTTTGAAGTTTTTTTTTTGTTTGTTTTTGTTTTTAAATTTTAGTTACTGAATACACACAATTCTTTAAGTCATTTGAGTGTTTTCATATGAAACGTTGCAATAAGATGGGTTTGGCCAAAAAGTTCATTTGAGTTTTTCCATAAGATGTTACTGAAAAACCTGAATGAAATTTTTGGCCATGTCAACACATGATCTGGCATTTGGAAAAATAACAAATAGTGTTACAAAACACACACTCATCCTTGCAGAGTGAAAAGTATTGGGAAAAAAAGCTAAGTAAGTTCTGATAATTTGAAATATTTTTCTGCCATAGTAGTGTGCCTAATTTCTCCCAATTGGGCAAACATAGTATCAGTCCAGGATGTAGTATGTCCACTTTTGTGACTAAAAAAGGGGTCTGTGGACCAAGACCATTGACATCACTGCGGAACCTGTGAGAAATTCTGATTCTCAGATCTCTTTCCAGACCATGTGAAAGAGTTTCTGCCTCTTTGGAGGATTCCACTGGTTCATATGTTCATTAAAATTTGAGGAATTCTGGACAAGTGAAAGTGGATATAAAGGACAAAAAATTTACAAAAATTCCTTGATGACCAATTGAAAGGAGTTAAAGTGCCCTGGGTCCTGTGGCAAACAAACAAAAAGATGAAGTAGGGGTGGAAATTTGCTGAACACAAAGAATCAGTTCAGTTCAGTTCAGTCACTCAGTCCTGTCCAACTCTTTGCGACCCCATGAATCGCAGCACGCCAGGCCTCCCTGTCCATCACCAACTCCCGGAGTTAACTCAGACTCAGGTCCATCGAGTTAGTGATGCCATACAGCCATCTCATCCTCTGTCTTCCCCTTCTCCTCCTGCCCCCAATCCCTCCCAGCATCAGAGTCTTTTCCAATGAGTCAACTCTTTGCATGAAGTGGCCAAAGTACTGGAGTTTCAGCTTTAGGATCATTCCTTCCGAAGAAATACCAGGGCTGATCTCCTTCAGAATGGACTGGCTGGATCTCCTTGCAGTCCAAAGAAATCTCAAGAGTCTTCCTCAACACCACAGTTCTAAATTATCAATTCTTCTCCGTTCAGCTTTCTTCACGGTCCAACTCTCACATCCATACATGACCACTGGAAAAACCACAGCCTTGACTAGATGGACCTTTGTTGGCAAAGTAATATCTCTGCTTTTCAATATGCTATCTAGGTTGGTCATAACTTTCCTTCCAAGGAGTAAGCGTCTTTTAATTTCATGGCTGCAGTCACCATCTGTAGTGATTTTGGAGCCCAAAAAAATAAAGTCTGAGAGTTTCCCCATCTATTTCCCATGAAGTGATGGGACCAGATACCATAATCTTCATTTTCTGAATGTTGAGTTTTAAGCCAACTTTTTCACTCTTCTCTTTCACCTTCATCAAGAGGCTTTTTAATTCCTCTTCAATTTCTTCCATAAGGGTGGTGTCATCTGCATATCTGAGGTTATTGATATTTCTCCCAGCAATCTTGATTCCAGCTTGTGCTTCTTCCAGCCCAGCGTTTCTCATGATGTACTCTGCATAGAAGTTAAATAAGCAGGATGATAATATACAGCCTTGACACACTCTTTTTCCTATTTGGAACCAGTCTCTTTTTCCACGGCCAGTTCTAACTATTGCTTCCTGACCTGCATACTGGTTTCTTAAGAGGCAGGTCAGGTGGTCTGGTATTCCCATCTCTTTCAGAATTTTCCACAGTTTATTGTGATCCACAGAGTCAAAAGCTTTGGCATAGTCAATAAAGCAGAAATAGATGTTTTTCTGGAACTCTTGCTTTTTTGATGATCCAGTGGATGTTGGCAATTTGGTCTCTGGTTCCTCTGCCTATTCTAAAACCAGCTTGAACAACTGGAAGTTCACGGTTCACATATTACTGAAGCCTGGCTTGGATAATTTTGAGCATTACTTTACTAGCGTGTGAGATGAGTGCAATTTTGCCATAGTTTGAGCATTTTTTGGCATTGCCTTTCTTTGGGATTGGAATAAAAACTGACCTTTTCCAGTCCTGTGGCCACTGCTGAGTTTTCCAAGTTTCCTGGCATATTGAGTGCAGCACTTTCATAGCATCATCTTTCAGGATTTGAAAGAGCTTAACTGGAATTCCATCACCTCCACTAGCTTTGTTTGTAGTGATGCTTTCCAAGGCCCACTTGACTTCACATTCCAGGATGCCTGGCTCTAGGTCAGTGATCACACCATCGTGATTATCTGGGTCATGAAGCTCTTTTTTGTACAGTTCTTCTGTGTATTCTTGCCACCTCTTCTTAATATCTTCTGCTTCTGTTAGGTCCATACAGTTTCTGTCCTTTATCGAGCCCATCTTTGCATGAAATGTTCCTTTGGTATCTCTAATTTTCTTGAGGAGATCTCTAGTCTTTTCCATTCTGTTGTTTTCCTCTATTTCTTTGCATTGATCGCTGAGGAAGGCTTTATCTCTTCTTGGTATTCTTTGGAACTCTGCATTCAGATGCTTATATCTTTCCTTTTCTCCTTTGCTTTTCACTTCTCTTCTTTTCACAGCTATTTGTAAGGCCTCCCCAGACAGCCATTTTGCCTTTTTGCATTTCTTTTCCATGGGGATGGTCTTGATCCCTGTCTCCTGTACAATGTCACGAACCTCATTCCATAGTTCATCAGGCACTCTTAGAGACATCCTAAAGTGTATCAATAAAGCACACCAGAGGAACTAGCTATTGTTCCTTGCTATTAAATCTTTTCCAAAGGCAGTGATTGACCAGCTACTGCATTTTAACTTTTCCAACATTTTAGTCAAGAAGACAAACTGTTGGGCATTCTTATCATCTGAGAGACAGCTCATTGGACCCCAAATTATACATTATGATTTCCTTTGCTCAGTGATCAACAAAAACAAAAAAATAATAATAACAACTGGGTTTTGGGCTCAATTTAGAGGAGAAAACTTGGCATCTCATTTATTTATTTTACTTCAGAAAATATAAAAAGTTAGAATTTTTCTGTAATAATGACTCACTCTTTGAGCATTATATCCTAAAGGGATTGTCACAGTGTTCCTTGGCATTGCGTTTAATGCAAATCTGGCATTAGCTGAGTTAACATTGAATGAAAGAACAAATGAATTAAACAAAGGAAAACAGCAAAAAAAAAAAAAAAAGCAAATTAGGGAAGTTTAATTCAAAAAATTTCTTGTAGGGAAAGTTATTAAATTTTGCAAGGAATTAGATAGAATCCATTTTTATATTTTTTGAAAAGCCAAAACTGTGAAAACCATGGTTCTGGGAAAAGTCTGGGGATGACAAAAGAAAGCCAAAGCCTCAGACACATCAGTTCTAGTGCACATGTCCTGGCATCCCTTTCACCAAAGTCACACACATTTGAAATATGTGCTACCAGTCAAAGCCTGATTTACCTATACTTGCACTAGAAGGAACCATACGGTAGTTGTAGTCAGAAAACTTGGAATCAATATCCAGCTCTCAATGGACTACCAGACGTAAGCAAACGATTGGGAACACTTCACTTTCTTTTATAAATGACAACATATTTCTAGTTTAAAAGTATTTTATCTAGAAAATCATAGAATATATTTCCTTAATGATGGAATATAGAGAATGCTTTCATTAAGAAATTTTGTCAGAAATATTAATAACCATCTATTATAAACAAGCTTACTGGGACTTCCCTGATGGTCTAGTGGTTAAGACTTCACCTTTCAATGTAGAAGGTGTGAGTTTGATCCCTGATTGGGAGCCAAGATCCCACATGCCTCAAAGTCAAAAACCAAACATAAAACAGAAACAATATTGTAACAAATTCAACAAAAGACTTTAAAAATTGTCCACATCTTAAAAAATGTGAAAAAGAAAGCAAGGTATATATATATATATGTCCTTTATTTTGGAGAAGGAAATCGCAACCCACTTCAGTGTTCTTGCCTGGAGAATCCCAGGGATGGGGGAGCCTGGTGGGCTGCTGTCTATGGGGTCGCACAGAGACGGACACAACTGAAACGACTTAGCAGCATCTTTTATTTAGAACATACCTCAAACTGCAGTTTTTTTAAACATGGAAAACATAGACACTATTTGTATTCTTTGGTATTTAAGTGATACTTAAATTTTATCATGCCTATCATGCGCCAAGGATATCCATAATAATAATAACTTATCAGATTCCTTAACTGTGTTCTTCTAATGTTTTACCCCAGAATCTTTAACATTGACCTGTATATTCAGCACCAAAGCCTCAACAAACACTTGAACAACATGTATGTGCATGCATGTGCACACACACACACATATAGGCAAAAAGGTATATTTATTTATCAGTAGTTTGGTATGGTAAATCTTGATGCTCTGATTTTATCATCCTCATAATTATAGCATTTGGTTCCTTCTTCCTAAACTGTCAATCTGCACTTTATTGCTTTTCTTCCTTGTTCTGTACCTTAGGTACTAAGTTTCTCCTTCCATGTACTTGGCTTTAAGTCCTTTTGGATCTCCTTCTGTAAATTTTTTTTTTTTTTTTTTACTAAGTCATATATACCTTCACTAGATCTTCTTGATACAAAGGAGAAATGACAAAAACAATAAAAATATATCAAAAATGTTTATATTTGTATATATATATGCTTACATAAATATATGTGCCATGCACACACACATATGTTTTATAGTATGTTTTTGTATAATACACATAGCAACACAATGCTCTATATGTTGTTATTTCCATTTTATACACTGTGTAGTGAAGAATCTGTGTCTTAAAAGGCTGAGCTAAATTCTCCTTTACCAACTGATAAACGAAGTTTCCAGCCACTTTTAATATATAGCTCTGTTAAGTTCTAAGGCTTGTGCCATCAACGTCATGTACACTAATTCTCAATTTCCCTGCCCTCCTCTGTTTGAATTGTTTCTACTATAAGATTTGTAATAGCAAAGATGTTTCACCTTTCACACTATCTATAGTCAATTGGCAGAAAGTAACTAGAATTTGTGATCACAACTATTTTAATTTTTTGTATTTTTAAATCAATTTTTGAAAAAAATTATTGATTTATATATAGTTTAAAAAAAATACAGAGAAACCTAATGTACTCTTTACCTATTTTACTCCAATGGTGATATCTTATACAACTGAAGAGTAAAGTTTCCAGGTTTTTTCCTTTTTCTTTTCCTTCTTTTTTTTTATGCAACAGATGCAAATAAATAAGAAATTATAATAAGAATCAAAACTATTTCTGTTAAAATTAAATGTGCAGAAAGCATACATTAAATATTATTAAGAGCTATTCTTCTCATCAATATGGAGTGCATAACACTTTGATTTTAAGTTATTTATTTCATTAATATTTAGATTTCATGGAAACTTTAAAAATAGTTTTAAACTTTACATAATTGTATTAGTTTTGCCAAATATCAAAATGAATCCACCACAGGTATACATGTGTTCTTCAATTAGACATTAAGGTAAAAGTTGAAAAAGATGGGCATGTATTACATATATTTTGCAGACAATGAAAAGGACAAGTTGATGTGGAACATTTCCAAGAAGATTTAATCTATAGGTAATTCTTAAAATATATTTGCCTTTAAGGGTAGATTCATGTTAGAGGATTTAATCATCTCCAAGATAAATTATAAGACAAAAATATTACTCCTAAGAGATGTTTTATTCATTTTAAATTGAAGGAGAGGAAGTTAATGAAATTGTTATCTTTTGCTAGTTTACTAGCAGATTCCAGGCAAAATTATTCACTTTATAATGTTCAGAATAATAATTATCAATATACCTCATACACAATATTTTTACAAATGCTTGATATAACTTCAGACACATTGCATAAAAGATTTTAAATATGCTCTATATGGCTAACAGTTAGATTTCCATCATTCTAAACACTCTGGAAGACACTGAATCACACGGAAGCACATAAGCCATCTGAAAAATGCAGAAGGAACTGTAGAACTCCTGAAATTAAGGCAGGCCTCTTGAGTCTATTTGGCCTTAAAATCTTTAAAAGTAACACTATGTATTTTTCTAGTTTAATGCAGATCAGAAGTTGCAGTGCGATTAGAAGCAGCAAACTAGATGTGGGAGTGTTGGTTAAAGGCATTTGACAGTAGTGAGGAGTTACAGCTGACAGTCTGATATTAAGGAATGCAGAGTCTCCCAGGCATATGCAGAAAAGTGCTGTGTGTTTAGTACAGAACAAGAATGGAGATACATAATGATGGTGATGAGTCATCAGGAACAAACTGCATTATGTACTGTGTCCTCTGAGGAGGAAGGAAGTGAAGTATACTCTGCCTTTTGGAAGAACTTCTACTGAAAAAAAAAATAAATTAAAATCTTTGGCACCTGATGGGACAGACTTTGTTCACTTACATAAAATATGGCTTCATCATAAAAATTCCACCCAGCCTTCTTGCTTTTTATAAGATTTTATTTGAAAACAAATTGTTGGGATTACAAAAATACAAAGGACCTGATGTACTATATGAATTCAAGTTACATGACTTACAGTGACTGACTTTGGGCAACAGTGTCTCTTTGAGGTTATGTTCATGTCTGTAAACTCTAACTTTACTTACATCTTTACGTTTTGGTACTGATCAAGAGTTAAGTGACAGTGAAGTCAGAGTGACTGATACTGTGATGCAGTTGTTACATCAAAACCAGTTGTCTTCCTTTGGTAATTAAAAAAATTAGAGATACCGGAGTAATATTTTTAAAAGACTGAAGTTTCAGAAGCTTACTGACTTTAAGGAGTTTTTTGGGACACTTGTTTGACTAGCATGAATGTAAAGCATGGATTGGGTTTCAGGTCAGATATCTATCATCTCAAACCTTCTGGAAGATGGTAGAATATGTGAAAGAGCACAAAGCATCTGAGTAACTTAGAATCACAGAACCCTGCAATTAAGAGAATTTCATTCTGAGCTCCATTTGCACTGTAAATCTTAAAATGCAATTTGTCTATTTTTCTACTTTATTGCAGATTAGAAGCAACAAACTCGACGTGGGAGGAGTTAGGGGAGGTGGCAGTTAAATGTATTCTGAACATTAAGAAGTTAAATCTGATAGCTTGACATTGAGCAGTACAGAAACTCCCCCAAACTCATTCTTTATCATTTGGTGAAGATGAAGAAGGATTAGGACATGAAATAATTTCCAAAGATATCTCTGTTCTTCTTTTTTAGCGTGACTTCATAGGGATGTCTTCCAGTGTTTGACCTTGAGGCACTTTTATGGGGATAGGGCAGCGGGTGAGAAGTGGCTCTTCTCTCTCTCTACTTCATGCAGAAGCGAGCTGACGACAAGTAGAAACAGAAATTATGTTTGCAGATCACGCGAGAAAATAACTCTGTGACTAACCCACAAAGGTGGGTCATGCAAGCTTTGGGTAAACAAGTTGGAAGACTGGCAAGATGTCTAAAATTACTCTGGAAGAATATACGCATTTAAACAAAGGTTTCGTAAGTAATGAGGAAAAGGCACTTCAATAAGTGATTTTCATGGCACCTGGGAGCTTGTTATTATTCTTACCATTTATTTTGCTTTTCCCATTTTAGGAAGGATATTTGACATACATACATATACATATGTGTGTGTGTGTGTGTATTATATATATATATATATATATATATATATATATATACACATACAATTTACTAAAAAGGATGGCAAATTCAGTCTGAGAATATCAGTGTATTAGGGGCTTCTCAGGTGATGCTAGTGGTAAAGAACCTGTCTGCCAAAGCAGGAGATGCAAGAGATGTGAGTTCGATCCTCGGGTCTGGAAGATCCCCCGGAGTAGGAAATAGCAACTCACTTCAGAATTCTTGCCTGGAAAATTTGATGGACAGAGAAGCCTGGAACACTACAGCTCATGGGCTGCAGAGAGTCGGACCTGACTGAGTGACTACACATAAGCATAAGCACAGTATCAATGTACTGCGATGTCAAAAAGTGGGTGTTCCCTCCACATTCCCATTTAACCAGTATCTGCTCTGTTCTACAGAACAGTGATGGAGATGCTTTGTAATCTGATGGCCCTACTGGTAGCTGTTAGCCTCATGTAGTTACTAAGCATTTCAGACGTGGTTAGTGTGATCTAGAAACCAGTTTTTAAATTTTATTTCATTTTCTTGGATTTAAATTTATGTTACCAAGTGTCCCTTGTGTTTATGGCATTGGGCAATACAGACCACTGAGTGATTTTTTTTTTTAATATAAAAAATGTTGAAGTTAATGAAAAGGTTTTAACCCAAAATGTTTATTTATTTATTTTTACTTTACAATATTGTATTGGTTTTGCCATACACTGACATGAATCCACCATAGGTGTACATGTGTTCCCCATCCTGAACCCCCTCCCACCTCCCTCCCAATCCCATCCCTCTGGGTCATCCTGGTGCACCAGACCCGAGCACCCTATATCATTCATCAAACCTGGACTGGTGATTAGTCCACATATGATAATTTATATGTTTCAATGTCTTTCTCCCAAATCATCCCACCATTGCCCTCTCCCACTGAGTCCAAAAGACTGTTCTATGTACATCTGTGTCTCTTTTTCTGTCTTGCATACAGGGTTATCGTTACCATCTTTCTAAATTCCATATATATGCATTAGTATACTGTATTGGTGTTTTTCTTTCTGGCTTACTTCACTCTGTATAATAGGCTCCAGTTTCATCCACCTCATAAGAACTGATTCACATGTATTCTTCTTAATGTCTGAGTAATATTCCATTGGGTATATGTATCACAGCTTTCTTATCCATTCATCTGCTGATGGACATTGAGGTTGCTTCCATGTCCTGGCTATTATAAACAGTGCTGTGATGAACACTGGGGTACAGATGTCTCTTTCAATTCTGGTTTCCTCGGTGTGTATGGCCAGCAGTGGGATTGCTGGGTCATATGGCATTTCTATTTCCAGTTTTTTAAGGAATCTCCACACTGTTCCCCATAGTGACTGTACTAGTTTGCATTCCCACCAACAGTGTAAGAGGATTCCCTTTTCTCCACACCCTCTCCAGCATTTATTGCTTGTAGACTTTTGGATCGCAGCCATTCTGACTGGGGTGAAATGGTACCTCATAGTGGTTTTGATTTGCATTTCTCTGATAATGAGTGATGTTGAGCATCTTTTCATGTGTTTGTTAGCCATCTGTATGTCTTCTTTGGAGAAATGTCTGGATAAATTTTACAATTTGTTAAAATTGTAAATGTTTAGTTCTTTGGCCCATTTTTTTTTTTAATTGGGTCGTTTATTTTTCTGTAATTGAGCTGCAGAGTTGCTTGTATATTTTTGAGATTAATTCTTTGTCTGTTGCTTTGTTTGCTATTATTTTCTCCAATTCTGTAGGCTGTCTTTTTACCTTGATTATAGTTTCCTTTGTAGTGCAGAATCTTTTAATTTTAATTAGGTCCCATTTGTTTGCTTTCGCTTTTATTTCCAATATTCTGGGAGATGGGTCATAGAGGATCCTGCTGTAGTTTATGTTGGAGAGTGTTTTGCTTATGTTTTCCTTTGGATTTTTATAGTTTCTGGTCTTATATTTAGATGTTTAATCCATTTTTAGTTTATTTTTGTGTATGGTGTAAGAAAGTGTTCTAGTTTCATTCTTTTACAAGTGGTTGACCAGTTTTCTCAGCACCACTTGTTAAAGAGATTGTCTTTTCTCCATTGTATATTTTTGCCTCCTTTGTCAAAGATAAGGTGTCCATAGGTGTGCAGATTTATCTCTGGGCTTGCTATTTTATTCCATTGAATTATATTTCTGTCTTTGTGCCAGTACCATACTGTCTTGATGACTGTGGCTTTGTAGTAGAGCCTGAAGTCAGGCAGGTTGATTCTTCTAGTTCCATTCTTCTTTCTCAAGACTGCTTTGGCTATTCATGCTGTTTTGTATTTCCATAAAAATTGCCAAATTATTTGTTCTAGCTCTGTGAAACATACCCTTGGTAGCTTGATAGGGATTGCATTGAATCTTTAGATTGCTTTGGGTAGTATACTCATTTTCACTATATTGATTGTTCCAATCCATGAACATGGTGTATTTCTCCATCTATTAGTGTCCTCTTTGATTTCTTTCACCAGTGTTTTATAGTTTTCTATATATAGGTCTTTTGTTTCTTTAGGTAGATATATTCCTAAGTATTTTATTCTTTTCATTGCAATGGTGAATGTAATTGTTTCTTTAATTTCTCTTTCTGTTTTCTCACTGTTAGTTATAGGAATGTGAGGGATTTCAGTGTGTTGACTTTATATCCTGCAACTTTACTATATTCATTGATTAACTCTAGTGATTTTCTGGTGGAGTCTTTAGGGTTTTCTATGTAGAGTATCGTGTCATCTGCAAACAGTGAGAGTTTTACTTCATCTTTTCCAATCTGGATTCCTTTTATTTCTTTTTTCTGCTCTGATTGCTGTGGCCAAAACTTCCAAAACTATGCTGAATAGTAGTGGTGAGAGTGGTCACCCTTGTCTTATTCCTGACTTTAGGGGAAATGCTTTCAATTTTTCACCATTGAGGATAATGTTTGCTGTGGGTTTGTCATATATAGCTTTTATTATGCTGAGGTATGTTCCTTCTATTCCTGGTTTCACGGAAGGTTTTTATCATAAATGAATGTTGAATTTTGTTAAAGGTTTTCTCTGCATCTATTGAGATAATCATATGGTTTTTATTTTTCAATTTGTTAATGTGGTATATTACATTGATTGATTTGTGGATATTGAAGAATCCTTGCATCCCTGGGATAAAGCCCACTTGGTCATGATATATGATCTTTTTAATATGTTGTTGGATTCTGTTTGCTAGAATTTTGTTAAGGATTTTTGCACCCATGTCCATCAGTGATATTGACCTGTAGTTTTCTTTTTTTGTGACATCTTTGTCAGGCTTTGGTATTAGGGTGATGGTGGCCTCATAGGATGAGTTTGGAAGTTTACCTTCCTCTGCAATTTTCTGGAAGAGTTTGAATAGGATAGATGTTAATTCTTCTCTAAATTTGTGGTAGAATTCAGTTGTGAAGCTGTCTGGACCTGGGCTTTTGTTTGGTGGAAAATTTCTGATTACCATTTCAATTTTCATGCTTGTGATAGGTCTGTTAAGATTTTCTATTTCTTCTTGGTTCAGTTTTGGAAAGTTGTACTTTTGTATGAATTTGTCCATTTCTTCCAAGTTGTCCATTTTTTTTTTTTTTTTTTTGGCATATAATTGCTGATCGTAGTCTCTTATGTTGCTTTGTATTTCTGTGTTGTCTGTTGTGATCTCTCCATTTTCATTTCTAATTTTGTTGATTTGTCTTTTCTCACTTTTTTATTGATGAGTCTGGCTAAAGGTTTGTCAATTTTATTTATCTTCTCAAAGAACCAGCTTTTTGTTTTGTTGATGTTTGCTACGGTCTCTTTTGTTTCTTTTGCATTTATTTTTGCTCTAATTTTAAAGATTTATTTCCTTCTATTAACCCTGGGGCTCTTCATTATTTCCTTTTCTAGTTGCTTTAGGTGTAGAGTTAGTTTATTTATTTGACTTTTTTCTTGTTTCTTGAGGTAAGCCTGTATTGCTATGAATCTTCCCCTTAGCACTGCTTTTACAGTGTCCCATAGGTTTTGGGTTGTGTGTTTTCATTTTCATTCATTTCTATGCATATTTTTTATTTCTTTTTTGATTTTTTCTATGATTTGTTGGATATTCAGCAGAATGTTGTTCAGCCTCCATATTTTGGAATTTTTAATAGTTTTTCTCCTGTAATTGAGATCTAATTTTACTGCATTGTAGTCAGAAAAGATGCTTGGAATGATTTCAATTTTTTTGAATTTACCAAGGCTAGATTTATGGCCCAGGATGTGATCTATCCTGGAGAAGGTCCGTGTGCACTTGAGAAGCGGATGAAATTCATTGTTTTGGGGTGAAATGTCCTGTATATATCAATTAGGTCTTACTGGTCTACTGTATCATTTAAAGTTTGTGTTTCCTTGTTAATTTTCTGTTTAGTTGATCTATCCATAGGTGTGAATAGGATAGTAAAGTCTCCCACTATTATTGTGTTATTGTTAATTTCCCCTTTCATATTTGTTAGCATTTGTCTTACATATTGCAATGGTCCTATGTTGGGTGCATATATATATTTATAATTGTTATATCTTCTTCTTGTATTGATCCTTGATCATTATGTAGTGTCCATCTTTTTCTCTTTTCACAGGCTTTGTTTTAAAGTCTATTTTATTTGATATGAATGTTGCTACTCCTGCTTTCTTTTGGTCTTTATTTGCATAGAATACCTTTTTACAGCCCTTCACTTTCAGTCTGTATGTGTCCATTGTTTCAAGGTGAATGTCTTGTAGACAACATATATAGGGGTCTTGTTTTTATATCCATTCAGCCAGTCTTTGTCTTTTGGTTGGGACATTCAACCCATTCACATTTAAGGTAATTATTGACAAGTATGATCCCATTGCCATTTACTTTATTTTTTGGTGTCCGAGTTTATACCCCTTTTCTGTGTTTCCTGTCTAGAGAAGATCCTTCAGCATTTGTTGCAGAGTTGTTTTGGTAGTGTTGAATTCGCTCAGCTTTTGCTTGTGTGTAAAGCTTTTGATTTCTCCTTCATATTTGAATGAGATCCTTGCTGGGTACAGTAATTAGGACTGTAGGTTATTTTCTTTCAGCACTTTAAGTTTGTCCTGCCATTCCCTTCTGGCCTGCAGAGTATCTATTTAAAGATCAGCTGTTATCCTTATGGGAATCCCGTTGTGTGTTATTTGTTGTTTTTCCCTTGCTGCTTTTAATATTTGTTCTTTGTGTTTGATCTTTGTTAATTTGATTAATATGTGTCTTGGGGTAACCGTGAACTTCCAGATATTCAAGCTGGTTTTAGAAAAGTCAGAGGAACCAGAGATCAAATTGTCAACATCCGCTGGATCATCAAAAAAGCAAGAGAGTTCCAGAAAAACATCGATTTCTGCTTTATTGACTATACCAAAGCCTTTGACTGTGTGGATCACAATAAACTGTGGAAAATTCTGAAAGAGATGGGAATACCAGACCACCTGACTTGCCTCTTGAGAAACCTATATGCAGATCAGGAAGCAACAGTTAGAACTGGACTTGAAACAACAGACTGGTTCCAAATAGGAAAAGGATTGCATCAAGGCTGTATATTGTCACCCTGCTTATTTAACTTCTATGCAGAGTACATCATAAGAAATGCTGGGCTAGAAGAAGCACAAGCTGGAATCAAGATTGCCAGGAGAATTATCAGTAACCTCAGATATGCAGATGACACCACCCTTATGGAAGAAATTGAAGAGGAACTAAAAAGCCTCTTGATTAAAGTGAAAGAGGAGAGTTAAAAAGTTGGCTTAAAGCTGAACATTCAGAAAATGAAGATTATGGCATCTGGTCCCATCACTTCATGAGAAATAGATGGGGAAACTGTCAGGATTTATTTTATTGGGCTCCAAAATCACTGCAGATGGTGATTGCAGCCATGAAATTAAAAGACACTTACTCCTTGGATGGAAAATGATGACCAACCTAGATAGTGTATTGAAAAGCAGAGACATTACTTTGCCAAAAAAGGTCTGTCTAGTCAAGGCTGTGGTTTTTCCAGTGGTCATGTATGGATGTGAAAGTTGGACTGTGAAGAAAGCTGAGCACTGAAGAATTGATGCTTTTGAACTGTGGTGTTGGAGAAGATTCTTGAGAGTCCCTTGGACCGCAAGGAGATCCAACCAGTCCATTCTAAAGGACATCAGTCCGACGTGTACTTTGGAAGGAATGATGCTAAAGCTGAAACTCCAATACTTTGGCCACCTCATGCAAAGAATTGACTCATTGGAAACGACTCTGATGCTGGGAGGGATTGGGGGCAGGAGAAGGGGACGACAGAGGATGAGATGGCTGGATGGCATCACTGACTCGATGTACGTGAGTCTGAGTGAACTCCGGGAGTTGGTAATGGACAGGGAGGCCTTGTGTGCTGCAATTCATGGGGTCACAAAGAGTCGGACATGACTGAGCAACTGAACTGAACTGAACTGAATATTCCATTGTGTATATGTACCACAACTTCTTTTTCCATTCATCTGTCAATGGACATTTAGGTTGCTTCCATGTTCTAGCTGTTGTAAATAGTGCTGCAGCGAACATTGAGGTACATGTGTCTTTTTCAGTTTTGGTTTCCTAAGGGTATATGCCTAGGAGTGGGATTGCTGGGTCATATGGTGGTTTTATTCCTAGTTTTTAGCATAATACAAATTAATAGTTATAACATGAGCCCATTTTATATAACTACATATATGCATAGAAATCCTGAAGATTTTACAAAAAAATATAATGGTGACCTACGGTCAACAGGAATATGATGGATTAAATTATTTTTTTCTTTTTTTTTTTTTTGGTGCCATGACTGAAATGATGGATTAAATTTTTTAAAATTTATCTGTATTTTCTATGCCTATACTACCAAATGCAATCTACAGATTCAATGTTATCCCTTTCAAATTATCAATGACATTTTTCACAGAACTAGAACAAAAAATTTCACAATTCATATGGAAACACGAGACTCCAAATAGCCAAAGCAGCCTTGAGAAAGAAGAATGGAGCTGGAGGAATCAACCTTCCTGACTTCAGACTATACTACAAAGCTATAGTCATCAAGACAGTATGGAACTGGCACAAAACAGAAATATAGACCAATGGGACAAAATAGAGAACCCAGAGATAAACCCATGCACCTGTGGATACCTTATTTTTGACAAAAGAGGCACAAATATATCATGGGGCAAAGATAGCCTCTTCAATAAGTGGTGCTGGGAAAACTGGACAGCTATGTGCAAAAAAATGAAATTAGAACACTACCTAATGCCATACACAAAGATAAACTCAAAATGGATTAAAGACCTAAATATAAGAAACTACAAAACTCTTAGAGGAAAACATAGGCAGAACACTCAGTGACATAAATCAAAGCAAGATCTTCTATGACCCACCTCCTAGAGTAATGGAAATAAAAACAAAAATAAACAAGTGGGACCTAATTAAACTTACAAGCTTTTGCACAACAAAGGAAACTACAAATAAGGTGAAAAGACAACTGTCAGAATGGGAGAAAATACTGGTAAAGGAAACAACTGACAAATAATTTCCAAAATATACAAGCAGCATATACAACTCAATACCAGAAAAGCAAACAATCCAATTAAAAAGTGGGAAAGGGACCTGAAGAGACATTTCTCCAAATAAGACATACAGATGGCTAACAGGCACATGAAAAGATGCTCAGCATCACTCATTATTAGAGAAATGCAAATCAAAACTACAGTGAGATATGCCTCACACCGGTCAGAATGGCCATCATCAAAAAGTCTACAAATAATAAATGCTGGAGAGGGTGTGGAGAAAAGGGAACACTCTGGCATTGCTGGCAAACTGATGGATGTAAACTGGTAAACTGGAACATAAACTGATACAGCCACTATGGAAGACGGTATGGAGATTCCTTAAAAAACTAGGAATAAAACCACTGTTGTTCTTGTTACAAGAGTGATATGGTAAAAGCTCCAACACAGTCATGATTCCCGAGGTTGTGAATTGAGTAACCGATTAAATAGCTGGTTCCATTTACCGAGTTATGATACAATTACATGTGAGCTCATATGAGGACAGAAATAAATGCTTCTGTCTTGATAATGTAAATTTTGAAACACCTTTTATATATTCAAGTGGAGAGGATCAGTGAGCAATTTGACATATCAATCTTGTTCATTTTTAAATGTAACAATTGTGTCCAACATATCCCAGATATCATTCTCATGGCAACATACAGTATTCCAGACAGATTTGATTTAAAGATATTAAAATATAACAAAAAACATTAAAATAATTCCATGTCCTCCAAATAATAATGTTTCCAAAAAGTTTATATAACATATAATATAAATCTACTATGTGGAAATTTTGTTACATTCTTATTGAAAATTAGTCATGAATATTTCTTTATTAAATATTGATTTACAGCTTCATAGAACTTTTTCATTTCTCTGAAATAGATGTACTAACACATAAATTCAATAGTGGTTTTTAATAAGTGGTTAAGCCATTTTGAAAAATTTCCGTGGAAAAGTATTGCTATGACATCTGAGATCAGGATATATTTAGTTGTTCTGTTATACCTCCCTAGTATACCCTCTTTCACTCAACACAAAATATGGATCTGTAATGACATTTAGTTACCTTAGGCATGTATTTATTTTCTGACATGACATTAGTTCAGAATGTTTACATTCCATACATGTTAGAAAGTGAATCTATTAAACAAATTCACATGCTTTTATTTTTTATCATGTAGTTATATGTACTGGCTTCCCTGGGGACTCAGATGGTAAAGAATCTGCCTGCAGTGCTGGACACCTCGGTTTGATCCCTGGGTTGGGAAGATCCCTGGAGGAGAGAATGGCAACCCACTCCAGTATTCTTGCCTGGAGAATTCCCTTGGGCAGAGGTGCCTGGTGGGCTACAGTCCATGGGTTGGCAAAGAGTCAGACACTACTGAGTGACTAAGCACACAGCACAGTTACATATTCATTGTACTTTTTCTGTGGAGAAGATCAGGGAGTTTAAGTAAAAAGGGGAATTCCAAGTATTGCATTCTTATTTGCCTACATTACCTCCTATAAAAATTCCAACTCTAAGGCAACTACTTTCATATGTATATATTTGTGAAAAATTCACCTAAGTTAAAATGTTAACAAGTTATCAATTTTACAAAATTTTAAGTGATATATTAAAGTTTTATAAGGGAAAAAAGACCACATTTAGATAGCTAGGACAAGGTATGACAAGTAGGGAGAATCAGAGTCTGATTGCCATTCTAAAAAACATTAAAAGTAATTGAAAGTGACACATATAATATATATATAATTTTTAATAAGCCTAACTAGGTTTTGTTATCCTATTTTCCATTAACTAGTCTTAAAGTTTAGAAAACAAATCTTTTAAGAAATATATATAATTTTTAAACATCTCAAAAATCTGTTATCTCTTTTTCATTCACACTTCTAAAGTTTCTCCCACACTAGTATAATAGCTGCCCATATGTATAATAAGTTTCTCTTCCAGTTGCTTTCTTAACTCATCACTCATTTTATATTAGATATTATGATACAACTATAAGTGGTCATATAAATTAGTTACTTATTATATTATACATTATATATATATATGTGTGTGTGTATTATATGTAATATATGAATCATGCATATAATACATGCAATAAAATACACATACACAAACGTCCTGAGTACTAGCAAGGCCAACTGAAAGCATCAAAGAGGGATAAAAGCGGCAGCTGTCAGAAGTTAAACTATGTAAGAATCTTATGAAGAATTTCTTTAATTACAAATTGATGGACCTTACATTTAGTTTTTTATTTAGTTCATCTGATGTGCTTCCCAAGAAGTTGTATTTCTAAAAACTTTTCAGGTGATTCTAGTGGTTTTGATCTATGGACTACACAAAAAAAACCAATGCTCTTGAATATGTGTAAAAATGTATTTATTTTAAACCTCTTAAGCATTCAGTTTTCCCTTGGCTAGCTTTTTATTTCAAAGAAGTTAGCGAGAATCTATTCTTGAATGTTATGCTATAATTTACAATGTTTTACTTGTTCACTTTAAAATAGAAACAACAGAATGATGAGATTACTTAAAAGCTGAAAATATTCAGTTTAATATTTTAACACTTTCACATGAAGAAATGTGCTATTAATAGAATTTTTTTCTTCTAACTTTACTAGGAGAAGTAAAGACTGAGATAACAATAATGCACACTGAATATAGTGAACAATTTACTTTTCCTTTTTAAAAGGATTTATTGCTGAAACAATTTGAATTTTTGATGAAGCATTTTATTTCTTTCCCTTTGAAATGTCAAGGTAGCATAAACAATCTGAGGTTTGGGGGAGTTTGTTGAATGAAAGACAAATGTGTGTATATTATGTTAGGTTTATCATAAATATATGACCAATTCACCAAATCGGGTTGCCTCTGTATTTATTAGACATTATGGATAGAAAAAAAATGCTCAACGTATTTTAACATTTTTTTATGGATGTGATCCCATACCTACTTCAAGGAAAAAGAGCTAATAATTTTAAAAAGATACAGTGTTTAAAAGGCATATCTATTTGCCAATCTTCTGAAAATTTTTTTAATTTATTTATTTTAATTGTAGGCTAATTACTTTACAATACTCTAGTGGTTTTGCCATACATTGACATGAATCAGCCATGGGTGTACATGTGTTCCCCATCCTGAACCCCGCCTCCCACCTCCCTCCCCATACCATCCCTCTGGATCATCCCAGTGTACCAGCCCTGAGCACCCTGTCTCATGCATGGAACCTGTACTGGTGATCTATTTCACATATGATAATATACATTTTCTCTCAAATCATCCCACCCTTGCCTTCTTCCACTGAGTCCAAAAGACTGTTCTTTACATCTGTGTCTCTTTCACTGTCTCACATATTGGGTCATTGTTACCATTTTTCTTTTTTTTTAAATTTTATTTTATTTTTAAACTTTACAATATTGTATTAGTTTTGCCAAATACCGAAATGAATCCGCCACAGGTATACCCGCGTTCCCCATCCTGAACCCTCCTCCCTCCTCCCTCCCCTACCCTCCCTCTGGGTCGTCCCAGTGCACCAGCCCCAAGCATCCAGTACCGTGCATCGAACCTGGACTGGTGACTCATTTCATACATGATATTATACATGTTTCAATGCTATTCTCCCAAATCTCCCCACCCTCTCCCTCTCCGACAGAGTCCATAAGACTGATCTATACATCGGTGTCTCTTTTGCTGTCTCGTACACAGGGTTATTGTTACCATCTTTCTAAATTCCATATATATGTGTTAGTATACTGTATTTGTGTTTTTCTTTCTGGCTTACTTCACTCTGTTTAATAGGCTCCAGTTTCATCCACCTCATTAGAACTGATTCAAATGTATTCTTTTTAATGGCTGAGTAATACTCCATTGTGTATATGTACCACTGCTTTCTTATCCATTCATCTGCCAGTGGACATCTAGGTTGCTTACATGTCCTGGCTGTTTTAAATAGTGCTGCGATGAACATTGGGATACACGTGTCTCTTTCAATTCTGGTTTCCTCGGTGTGTATGCCCAGCAGTGGGATTGCTGGGTCATAAGGCAGTTCTATTTCCAGTTTTTTAAGGAATCTCCACACTGTTCTCCATAGTGGATCTACTAGTTTGCATTCCCACCAACAGTGTAAGAGGGTTCCCTTTTCTCCACACCCTCTCCAGCATTTATTGTTTGTAGATTTTTGGATATAAAAACCTTAATATCACTATGATGAAATGTCACTATTAAAAAAAGATAACATAATGAAGATAAGAATATAAAGAAAAAAAATGAGCAAAGTTTATGGATAAGGTAGCCAAAAGAAGGAATATGCATAAATGGTCAATAAACACGTGAATTTACATATTCCCACACATATTATTTGTGAAAGAGAAATAACTGACTTTCAATGTATAAAGTACAATAGGAGAACATTTCCCTGTCTTTCAAGTGGTCAATAATTGGAAACAGACAAAATCTTAATTATTTCAAGCTCTGATTATGATAGGAAAAATAAGAGATTAAAAAAAATAATCTGGCAAGATTGATTCAAATTATATTTTAAATGCCTCTGTATCATTTTATGGAGAAGGCAATGGCATCCCACTCCAGTACTCTTGCCTGGAGAACCCCATGGACGGAGGAGCCTGGTAGGCTACAGTCCATGGGGTCGCTAAGAGTCGGAAACGACTGAGCAACTTCACTTTCACTTTTCACTTTCATGCATTGGAGAAGGAAATGGCAACCCACTTCAGTATTCTTGCCTGGAGAATCCCAGGGATAGAGGAGCCTGTTGGGCTGCCGTCTATAGGGTCACAAAGAGTCGTACATGACTGACGCAACGCAGCAGCAGCAGCAGTGTCATTTTATTCCTAGTTTAAACGTTTACAAATGTATCTAACAGCATTGCAGACACCAGAAAAATCAATATTTTTGCAAGGACATTCAATAACAGATTAATCTACAAAGGCATAAACATAACAAAAAGAACTAGAAACAACCTGAATGCCCATCAAGTTGGAAAGATTGACTGTATTAAACTATAGACACTATGTACCCACAGAAAATAACTCTGTATCCAACATATATATATATATATATATATATGATACAAATATATGTCTATGCTTGTGTGCACATCCATACATAAATCATGCTAGAGGGTGGGAGACAGAAACAATGAAAGACTATTTTAGTTTTAATATTCCAAACTCCAGTATTCTATTATTGGTTAGAATAGTATTGTATTTACTGTGTATGTTTTCTAAGACTCTACAAACTGAGAGCTGTTCTAGAGCTTGTATTCAAGACATCATTTTGTTGTAAGACTTATGTTCTTTTCTCATATTTATCTTATTCTGTCAGCTCATTTCTGGGTGATTTATCTTATCATGTTATTAATTTACATAAAATGAATTTCTCCTTACATTACAGATATCAAATCTGGATCTTCCTTTACATTTTTCAGTTTCTTAAAAGGTCTGGTATTTCTTGGTTGTTTCTTCATAATATAAATAAAACATATCCCAATGGGTTTAAGTAGCTGCAGGAGACTTTTTTCCTCCATAGCATATGCCATGAGTGGGCCATGACTCAGTGAGATGTGGATAAAGAGGACCAGGCTTGCCAATGAGCCACTTCAACAGAGTGTAGATGGAACTCTGGAAAGTCTGTATTGTCAATAGAAATTTTCTCTAGAAATCATGAAATACAGTGTATTTGCTGCTGAACACAGTTGCATTATTTTGTCTTATTTTTTTAACTCCATTTTTGTTTTTTTGTTTTTTTTTTTTTTGAGAATCATGTTGTCATCAGATTAAAAGTCAGTTCCATGATGAGTTAATGTGATGATTCCTTAATGTCCAATTTTATCTTTCTTTATAGTAAATTATCCTTCATTTAGTACACCCCTGGTGCTCCCTTAAAAAAAAAAAAATCTTACTTATCTCTGGAAAACGTTCCCCCTTACCTATTTTTCTTTATTGATGTGGTCTCTCAAGACCTTGATATATGAAATTTCTTAAAAGAGTGTGTGCACTTATGGCTGTCCTTCCAGTTTTTCGCATTTTGACTGGATATTCTGTGTGTTTGTTTGAGGCTGCCAACAACACCCCAGGGCCACTTATCAGGCACTGTAGTTTGCTCTACAAGTCATGACCTTCATTCTGAAGAGCTCTTCTTTACCTGTTTATCAGATAGCACTTAGGCTAATTCTCACTATTCTAGCTCTGACTTTGCTCCTCTGCCTTGCTTCTATACTTCGATTTTATATTTTTATCACATTAACCTTAATTCAGTCTCTTTCTACAGTCTGCCTATGTCAGACGTGCTGATTGTCATTGACCACAGGATCTTAGTGCCAACCCTTTATAGCTGATGCTTTGTTCAAGTTAATCCCTGCCCTGCAAGCTGGAATTGTTCAGTGGTGTTGACCACACACTCTGGGGAGATCTGTCCTGTATCAATACAATTAGTCTTTGTTTAGTAATGTCCTGAGATACGATATTTGCTAAAACAATATTTATCCAGGGGAACTTCATTTTAGTGACAAGGTTGAGAAATATATTCTTCACACTATTTTCATAAGTGCTTATTTAGCTTTGTAAATCTTCAAGACATGATTTGATGTTTATTGGATTTTAGTTACCAGTACACAATTATAAACTTCGGTGGCAATGTTGAAAACCACTCCTGATCTTACATGGAAGTCAAAAGTCGTTGAGCACTTCAATTTCATTGGAGAAGGTAAAGATTTAGAAGAGCTTGCTGGTGGGGAGATGGTATCAGAGAACCCTTCCAAAACATTTCAGGTATTGACAGCTTCTGGAACTCCTGAAGGAGAGTAGGATCTTAGAATGGGAAAGTTTGCTAAGGGAATTGACAAAATAAATATTTGATTTATGAAATGAAGAAAAATATTCCTACCAAAGGAAAATGTATATGAGTGGGAATAAAGAACTGAACAGTCTCTATAACTACCAAGTTACTCAATATATTATGAATGCAACTGACCTTATTGTATCCATGTACATTCAAAGACAGACTTAACCTAATTTTTCTATGATTTATATCTTGCAGTTTGAAATTTGTGCTACTTTTGAAGCATTTTTTTTAAAATAATCAAATTAGATAGTAACTGTCTATGAGTCTAGTCAACTGGACTTCAGTATGTACTACACTTAAGGATGATTAACTTTCACCCTATAATTTCATTTCTTAACCTTTGCCAGTTAGTTCCCACACACTTACTAGAAACCAAGCCTATCTGATTTTAAATCCTCGTCCTTTAACTTTTTGCCTCCTTTTTGTAGTGTGCTTTCAGACACAAGGAGACAGGGGGTCATGCTCCATAAGAATTTGCAAATATCTTAGAGCTGGCCCTGAATCACAATGATCTACCCATGCAGGGAGTGGCAGAATGATCTTTCTGGTGGTGATAAAAGTGCAGTGGCTGTATATTCAACTGTATGCATAAGGGTTTAATCAATTCATAATGTATCTGAATTATCTTCCAAGATAAATGACTTTTTTTTCCTTCTGTAGAAAATGATGGCTTCAGGTAAAAAGCTTTAGTTTGGCAAAAAGTCACTTTGAAGTACTTTGGACTGCTTCCCAGATCTTCTGTGCTTTTTTTTTTTTTTGCAGTGTAATGACATCAGCATTTCACACTTCAATATTTATTCTAAGGAAAAAAGTAAGTTTCCAACTTAAACAATGATATCATTAAATTGGCAACATTGAGGAAATAACAAAAACTTCTATATATACTTTATGTTCTTTTAAAATTGTGGGATGTAGAAACAAAAGAAGATGGCTTTATTAATCAAAACTAGGTTATACAACTGATAACATAAAAAGCTTTTCTTAAGCTGGAAAATATGCACATTCTTGCCTCTCATGTTTCAAAAGTGACTTATCATTGAATATAATAAAATAAATCTACTTTATATTTAAAGGAAAATGCTTTACACTTAGTATTTGAAGAAATGTCTTCTGTTAATGGTTTATATAATAAATGTTGCTCAAGGGGACAAGAAATATCACACTGTTTAGTTCAAACATGTTAACATAGAAAACTACCAAGCTTTTTCATATGAGATGTTAGATTCATTACAAGTGACTGGACTTTTAAGTTACTTTTTTATATGACTTAGCTATGTAAATAAAGCCCAGAAATACGAATGCATTTTTAAACTTTATATATTTTAAGTCCATTTCTTGGTGGTAAATCAAGCAAGTGAGAAAAATATTTATTGCATTCAATGTTGCTGTGGGCTATAATAATAAAACATAGAATTGATTCCTTAATAAGGAGTCAGTGATATTGATAGAAAAGAAAAAAATGTAAAAAGTAAATTACAGTTTATATGAATAATTCATGGGGATTTTTGTTACATGAGACGTACACATACAGGCCTTAAGACTCTGATCAGAAGCTGGGTTTCATCAATCACATTGACTCAAAGCCAACCACTTCTAATTAATAAGGTTTCAGCTTGAATAAGATCCCTTCAAATAGGTCTTCCCTGACCACAAATTATTGACAGTGGCAATCTTTTTCACTTCTGAATTCTTAAAGCACTTAGTTATCTAATTATGTGTGTATACATATGTTCATTTGGCCAAAAGTTTGCTTGGATTTTTTCCATAATATCTTACAGGAAAATCCAAGCAAACTTTTTGGCCAGCCAAATATACACAAACACACATATATATGCAATTTAAATTTAATATTTTGTGCTATTATCTATGACTTTATGAGTACATTCAATTGGTCTTCCCAATTTTACTATAATCTCACACTAGAGATTTTTATATTTTACCCCTTGTTTACCCATCTCTCAGCAGAGTGTTATATGTAATAGGCACTCAGTACATGCTTTCTGATCAAACAAAACAAAATTGTAAGAGATGCAGTTTTTGGCATGTACTCTGCCCAAAGAAACTTTAAGAGGCAGTCCTAATATACTAAAGGAACACTCCAGACATAGATTATTAGATTTATGCACCTGCTAAATGCCCTTTAGATAGTCAAAAAATCAGTGACACATAATATTGTAATCATCAGATTTTGTCTATCGATTATCTAAAACAAGAGACACAGAGAGACTTGCCACCAATGGTGAGCTGTGTGTGGGCTAACTCATTCATAATGAAGAATCAGAGATGGGATGTAATTGGGCCCAGAAAGAACTGTTTAAGAAAACCTTGCTTTTTTAAAAGACAGATGTGAAAGAGCAAAAAGTCCCAGAGAAATGCCATGTTAGGTCCTGAAGGATTTCTAGAGAACAGTTTTACTTTGCAAAGATGAACCTCTGTTTCATTTTCTACCTAAGGGAGAAGATAGATCAGAATATTCTATGTATAATCTGAAGAAAAAAAAATCCTCAAATTATTTTGATGAGTGCATCTCAGATAAGTTCTCCTATTATTTGAGAATCACTGCTGAAATACATAAAAACTAATGTGATTTCCTAGATCTCATTACTTAATTCACCAGAGCAGATAAATAAGGTAAAATAGCGTCTTTCCTTATTGCAAACATAGTACAAAAATTAAGGATAGATATATTCAAATACTGTCTTTGCTTGTGTATTTAGGTTGATAAATGTTATTTTAAATCTTTATTTAAATATTTTAATATTTAAAAAATTTTAGAATTTGATTTGTCATAAAATTTATATATGCCAAATCAAATTCTAAAAAAATATATTTTTATAAATAAAAATAAAATAAATCTAAATGTACAGAATCACACATTGTGATGTTATTGCCATTGGCTAGATTCTATCTGAATAAGCAAATCATCCCATTTTCTTTATGTATCTCTTGAAGAGCAGTTTGAATTCTGAATATTTAAAATTAAAATAATAACATCCATTAACTTTCTAAGTGTTGGGAGTATGTCTGTTTGTTTTTTAAGAATGTGTTCATTTTATCTGGCTTGATAGCATTCTAGCAACTGCTCAATTATTCTGTGAAAGAGTCTAATGCCAAACCAGGGTATGCTTGATTCAATAGCATTTAGAAAACGGATGTTAAAAGTCATTAAATGAATTACTTATAAACAGTTAAAATTCTAAAGAGTATCTGAATATGTTGAACTCTGTTTGAAATGTCATTTCCAACATTTATGTTGAAAGTAATGTTCAGTTTATTAAACTTGCTCCTGGCCAGAATGTGTCAAAGAACTATTTGAAGTGATAAAATTTTCAATTTAATTCTGCAAATATTTATTGGGTAATTACAATGTGCAAACCATGGCACTAGACTAAGTTTAGAAGACAAGATGAAAAAGACAAACTCTCTGCCTTACATTCTGTCAAGAAAATGTAAGTAACTATACAAGCATGTAGTTGTTATCTATGGAATTAGCTATATACATCTTTCCTGAATTGCTATTACAGTTTTCAAAGTGTAAGCCACATTTTCCCAAGCTGTGATTATCTATTGCTTCTCCAAAAAGTATATGGTAGGAACTGATTCAATCAGCTCATTTTATTTTTTTGTTAAAGGAAATGAATCTGTTAGAGAGTTGTAATAAAAAAGCCAACTCTTGAAGCCAGGGATTCTTATTAGAGTTTTTATATTGTCAACATCATATTTTCCTTTTCTCTAAATCACTAGTTTGAGGAATGAAAAGTCATTGTCTTAGAAGAATGGAGACAATGTAAAGAATGACCACCTGAGAAGAGGATTCAAACTGGGGTGTAGGAAGATCCTACGGTCACCTCCTTCCTCAGACACAGCAAATAGAGAGCTACATATAGGACAAATCACTCTAAAAGAACCCTGAGAACTAGCTAAACATCTCCTCTATAAAAAAGGATAAAAGAATCACATCCAAATAGTAGAATAGAGACATACTCTTGGCAAAAATCTCATCGCTGATGTGGCAGCCCATAAGAAGAAAGAATCGCAAAATTAAATATATAACATGAAAATAACTGGAGTTTCTCCCTGAGAAGCAATGGGTTTGTACCCCACACTAGGTACTGCAGCCATCAGGTCTTGTACCATACAAACAATATCCAAATTGTCTAGCTTTGAAAATCAATGATGTTTGTGTTCAGGGAAAACACTGGCATGTAAGGAAAAAAGATTTTGCCCCTACAGGACTACTGAAGACCCACTTGGCCCAGGACTCAGTACAAAAAGGAGCAATTTGTAAAGAGCCTACAGTGTATATGAAGGAGATTCTGTGGCTAATATTAAAGCATCTGCCAGAGGGGCAGAAGTCTGCTGGGACTCTCTCCAGGACTGTGACCCTGCTAATTTTTACAGGTTTCCACTACTTTGCTAGTGCTGATGGGCAGCATTGGTGGAATATTACTTTAACCTGATAACAGTGGTGATTTAGCAGACAGAGATTGAGTACCTCTACAAACCTGCAATATTAGCAGAGCTAGTCATCCCACTAGTGTTAATTACACACAGTCCACAAAGGGAAGTGCTAGGTTCAGATCAGGGCAAGAAAGAAAAAATGTAATGCTTTTATAAAATGTCAAAAGTAAGTGATTATTAACTTAAATTAGACTGATGTAAATTGGTAACCAAAAGCCTATAATAGATACACCAGAAAAAAAGGATAAAGGAACAGAAATATACAACTGAAGTAGGCCATCAGATAATAAGAGAAGTGAATAAGTTAGACAGGAAGGAAAAAGCAGGGAAAAACAAACAAATAAAAACATGGAAAAGCTACCAGAGCAATCAGAAAGTAATTAGCAAATGGTGATAAGTCCATAACCATCAATAATTACTTTAAATGTAAATAGACAAAAATCTCCAATCAAAAGACAGGGTGACTTGAGGACTATGAAAAAAGACCCGTGTATATGCTGTCTGAAGTGAAGTGAAGTGAAAGTCACTCAGTCGTGTCTAACTCTTTGCAACCCCATGGACTATACAGTCCATGCAATTCTCCAGGCCAAAACAGTGGAGAGGGTAGCCTATCCCTTCTCCATAGGATCTTCCCAACCCAGGAATCAAACCAGGGTCTCCTGCATTGCAGGCAGATTTTTTTTAACAACTGAGCTATCAGGGAAGTTACACATGCTGTCTAGAAGAGACTGATTTCAGATCACAAACAGGCTGAGAGGAAAAGAGAGGAAAAAATTTATTCTATGCCCACTCCCCTCAAAATGTTGGGTAGTGATACTTATATTAAACAAAGTAGACTTTAAAGTAAAAACTGTAACAAAAAACAAAGAAAGGCATTACATAATAACCAGGGGTCATTCCAACAAGAAGATATAACATTGGTGGATATTTGTGCACCTAGTAGAGAAGCACCTTAAACATAAAGTGAATGCTAACTTTCATACAATTAAAAAAAAAAATCTTTGCAGTAATACAATAATAGTAGGGACTCTTACACCCCCATTATATTAATAAAAAGACTATCCAAATGGAAAATCAGAGAACATCACCCTTAAATAATACACTAAATCAGATGGATTGCAGAATCTTTTATTCAAAAGTACCAGAATATACATTTTTTTCTGAAGTGGACATGGAGCATTCTCCAGGAGATATCATATTTTGGGCAATAAAACAAGTCCAGTAAACTTAAGAAAATTGAAATTAAATCAATATTCTCTGACTTCAATGGTACAAAAGTAGAAATCAGTTATAAGAAATAATGAAAAAAAAATAGACACACACAGAGACTAAACTACTAAACTACTAAAAAACAATGGGTCAATAAATAAATCAAAAGTACTTTTAAACAACGAAGATGGAAGCACACTACATAATCTATGAGATGAAGCAAGAGCACTTCCAGAGGGAATTTCATAGAGATACAAGCCATTCTCAGGAAAGAAGAAAAATCTCAAATAAAAAACCTAAACTTACATCTAAAAAAAGTAGAAAAGATGAATTTTTTAAAAAGCACAAAGCTATAAGGAAGGAGATAATAAATGTCAGAGGAGGTATAAATAAAATAAATACTAAAAAGATGATAGAAAAGATTAATGAAACTAAAAACTGGCTCTTTGATGGAATAGAGTAAATTAAGAAGCCTTTAACCAGGCACATCAAGAAAAAAAATATATATATATATATATGTATAGTGGCCACAATAAAGAAAATTAAATATGCAGGAGGATAAGGTTAAAACTGAAACCACAGAAATACAAGTAATCATAGGAGACTATAAACAATTCAGTTCAGATCAGTTCAGTCACTCAGTAGTGTCCGACTTTGTGACCCCATGAATAGCAGCACACCAGGCCTCCCTGTCCGTTGCCAAATCCCGGAGTTTACCCAAACTCGTGTTCATTTAGTCAGTGATGCCATCCAATCATCTCATTCTCTGATGTCCCCTTCTCCTCCTGCCCTCAATCTTTCCCAGTATCAGGATCTTTTCAAATGAGTCAGCTCTTCACATCAGGTAGCCAAAATATTGGAGTTTCAACTTCAGTATCAGTCCTTTCAGTGAACACCCAGGACTGATCTCCTTTGGGATGGACCGGTTGGATCTCCTTGAAGTCCAAGGGATTCTCAAGAGTATTCACTAGCACCACAGTTTAAAGCATCAATTCTTCAGCACTCAGGTTTCTTTATAGTCCAACTCTCACATCCATACATGACCACTGGAAAAAAACATAGCCTTGACTAGACGGACCTTTGTTGACAAAGTAATGTCTCTGTTTTTTAATATGCTGTCTAGGTTGGTCATAACTTCCTTTCAAGGAGTAAGTGTCTTTTATTTATTTATTTATTTTAGTGTCTTTTAATTTCATGGCTGCAGTCACCATCTGCAGTGATTTTAGAGCCCAGAAAAATAAAGTCAACCACTTTTTCTACTGTTTCCCCATCTATTTGCCATGAAGTGATGAGACCGGATGCCATGATCTTAGTTGTCTGAATGCTGAGCTTTAACCCAACTTTTCACTCTCCGCTTTCACTTTCACAAGAGACTCTTTAGTTCTTCCTCAGTTTCTGCCAAAAGGGTGCTGTCATCTGCAATGTGATATTATTGATATTTCTCCCAGCAATCTTGATTACAGCATTTCACCTGATGTACACTTCATATAAGTTAAAGAAGCAAGGTGACAATATATAGCCTTGACATACTCCTTTTCCAATTTGGAATCAATCTGTCGTTCCATGTCTGGTTCTAACTATTGCTTCTTGACCTGCATATAGATTTCTCAAAACGCAGGTAAGGTGGAATGGTATTCCTGTCTCTTGAAGAATTTTCCATAGTCTGTTGTGATCCACAGTCAAAAGCTTTGGTGTGGTCAATAAAACTGAAGTAGATGTTTGGTCCTGGATTTCTCTTGCCTTTTTTATGATCCAATGAATGTTGGCAATTTGATCTCTGGTTCCTCTACTTTTCCCACAGGGTTATATTGCTTCTATGAGTAACTCTAAAGTGCCTAATATGAAGTGAAAATTCAGTGTCATGAATCTCTGTCCATAGTTCTTCAGGCTCTCTGTCTAACAGATCTGATCCCTTGAATCTATTTGTCAGTTCCAATGTATTATCGTAAGATCATAAGGGATTTAATTTAGGTCATAAATGAATGCTATGGCGCTTTTCCCTACTTTCTTCAATTTAAGTCTGAATTTTGCAGTTAAGGAGTTCATGATCTGGGCCACAGTCAGCTCCCAGTTTTGTGTTTGTTGACTGCATAGAGCTTCCCCATCTTTGACTGCAAGAATATAATCAATCTGATTTCAATATTGACCATCTTGTGATCATGTGTAGAGTCATCTCTTGGGTTGCTGGAAGAGGGTATTTGCTATGACCAGTGTTTTCTCTTGTAAAAACTCTGTTAACCTTTGTGCTGCTTCATTTTGTAATTTAAGGCCAAATTTGCCTGTTACTCTAGGTATCTCTTGACTTCTTACTTTTGCATTCCAGTCCCCTATAATGAAAAGGACATCTTTTTTGGGTGCTGGTTCTAGAAGATCTTGTAGGTCTTCATAGAACCATTCAATTCCAGTTTCTTCAACATTACTGGTTGAGGCATAGACGTGGATTACTGTGATAGTGAATTGTTTGCCTTGGAAACAAACAGAGATCATTCTGTCGTTTTTGAGACTGCATCCAAGTACTGCATTTCAGACTCTTCTGTTGAGTATCATGGCTACTCGATTTCTTCTAAAGGATTCTTCCTCACAGTAGTAGATATAATGGTCATCTAAATTAAATTCACCCATTTCAGTTCATTTTAGTTCACTGATTCCTAAAATGTCAGTATTCACTCTTGCCATCTGCTGTTTGACCACTTCCAATTTACCTGATTCATGGACCTAACATTCCATGTCCCTGTGCTTTATTGTTGTTCTTTACAGCATAGGACTTTACTTCCATCACCAGTCACAAACACAACTGGTCATTGTTTTCACTTTGGCTCTGTCTCTTCATTCTTTCTCATGTTATTTCTCCACTGATCTCTAGTAGCATATTGGACACCTACCGACATGGGGAATTCATCTTTCAGTGTCATATCTTTTTGCCTTTGCATACTGTTCATGTGATTCTCAATGTGGTTTGCCATTTCCTTCTCCAGTGAACCATATTTTATCAGAACTCTCCACCATGACCTACATGTCTTGGATGACCCTCTGAAGCATGGATTAGTTTCATTGAGTTAGACAAGGCTGCGATCCACATGATGAATTTGATTAGTTTTCTCTGATTGTGATTTTCATTCTGTCTGCTCTCTGAAGGATAAGGGTAAGAGGCTTATGGAAGCTTCCTGATGGGAGAGACTGACTGTGGGGGAAGCTGGGTATTGTTCTAATTGTGGGTGGGGGAGGGGGATGCTCAGTAAATCTTTAAACCAATTTTCTGTTGATGGGTGAGACTGTGTTCCCTCTCTGTTATTTGACCTGAGGCCAAACTATGGTGGAGGTAATGAAGATAGTGGTGACCTCCTTCAAAAGGTCCCATGCACACACTGCCAAACTCAGTGCCTTTGATCCTGCATCAGGCCACTTCTGATCCACACCTCCACTGGAGACTCCTGGACACTCACAGGCAAGTCTGGCTCAGTCTCTTGTGGGGCCACTGCTCTTTTCTCCTGGGTCCTGGTGAGCACAAAGTTTTGTTTGTGCCTTCCAAGATTCTGTTTCCCCAGTCCTGTGTAAGTTCTATAATCAAATCCCACTGGCCTCCAAAGTCAAATTCCCTGGGGGTTCTCAGTCTCTTTACCAGATCCTCAGGTTTTGGGTCCTAGAACTTTTTTAATAATGTGAGAATTTCTTTGGTATAATTGCTCTGCAGTTTGTGGGTCATCTGCTCGGTGGCTCTACAGATGGGTTAATAGCGACCTCCACCAAGAAGGCTTATGCCACATGCTGTGTAACCCAGGTAGCTATCCTTGATATCTGCTGCTATCCTTGCAGCAGACCACTGATGACCTGTACCTCCACAGAAGACACTTAAACACTCAAAGGCAGGTCTGGCTCAGTCTCAGTGGGGTCTCTGGGTCCTAGTGTGCATATGGTTTTGTTTGAGCCCTCCAATCATCTCTGGTGGGTATGGGGTATGATTCTAAATGTGATTTTGCTTCTCCTACCATCTTGCTGGGGCTTCTCCTTTACCCATGGACATGGAGTATCTTATTTTGGTGAAATCCAATATTCTCCTGTTGATTGGTGTTCAGCAGCAAGTTGTAATTTTGGAGTTCTCACAGGAGAAGATGACCACACGTCCTTCTGCTCCACCATTTTGTTACAGAGTACAGATAAACCTATAGCTAACATCATACCCAAGTGTGAAAAATCTGAAAACATCATTTCCTCTAAGATAAAGAAAAAGGCAAGATTGTTTACTGTCTCCATAGTTATTCAGCCTAGTATTGGAAGTGCTACCCATAGCAATCAGACAAGAAAAATAAATAAAATTCATCCCAACTGGAAAAGAAAAAAAAAGAAAAGATAATCACCATTTGCAGTTGAAATTATACTAAAATTTCCACCATAAAGACTGCAAGAACTAATAAATAAATGTCTCAGAATACAAATTTAATATGTTTCAGGATGCAAAATTAATACAAAGAAATCTGTTGTGTTTTTATAGAATAATGAACTATCAGAAAATAATTTTTTTTCAGAAAATAATTTAAAAAAGAATCTCGTTCATAATTGAATTGAAAAAAAAAGGAAAAAATATCTAGGAACATATTTAAAATGAAGCAACTGAAAAATTTGTTATCTGAAAACTATAAGCCAACAATAAAAAACAATTGAAGACTACACAAATAACTAAAAAGTGATAATGTGCTCATGGATTGGCATAATTTGTATTGTTAAAATGTCCATAATAACTAAAACTATACAGATTCAAGGCAATTAATCTCAATATACCCTTGGAAATTTGCATGGAATCAGAACAAATAGTCCACAATTTCTATGGAAGCACAAAGACCTTGAATAGCCAAAACAATCTTGAGAGAGAAGAATAAAGTCGAAGCTTTCACGCTCTTTGATCTAAACCTACACTGCAAAGCTATAGTGATCAAAATGGCATAATACTGGCACAAAAAGAGATACACCAATCAATGAGACAGAATAGAGAGCACATACATACATGGACAACTAATCTACAGTAAAGGATTAAAGAATAAAATGGAAATGAATCTATTTACATAACAGACTCACAGACATAGATGATAAATAGACAATAAATTTTATAGTTACAAAATGGGAGAGGGAAGAAAGGAAGAAAAGATTGAGTGTATGGAAATAAGAGATAGAAACCACTGTACATAAAATAGATAAGTAATAAGAATTTACTGTATAACACAGAGGACAATATTCAATATCTTGTAGTAACCTATAGTGAAAATAATCTGATATATATATATATATATATAAAATGTTAATTTTGTACATTATTTTATTTTTATATTTACTTTGTAAAATCAAAGACATGAGAAAAGCAAATTGTTGTACACTTTAAACTACACTAAAAATTCCTTCACACTGAAGGAAACTATCATCTGTTTTGATTCAGTCCACTGAATGAGAGAAAACATTTGCAAAACATATATCCAGTAACAGTATATTAGCATAAAATATATACCATATAGT
This sequence comes from Bos javanicus, assembly GCF_032452875.1. NCBI lineage: Eukaryota > Metazoa > Chordata > Mammalia > Artiodactyla > Bovidae > Bos > Bos javanicus. The sequence goes on along the minus strand of NC_083876.1, from coordinate 6,129,522 downwards.
TCAATATTTTTAAAAATCCAATTAGAAAGTAGGCAGATGACATGAATAGACATTCCACCTAAGAAGATATAAAGATGACAAATAGGCATATCACTATGAGCACTGAAAAACTGCTCATCACTAATCATTAGGTAGTTACAAATCAAAATCTCTGAGATATCACCTTACACATATCAGAATGGCTACTATTAAAAAGTTAAATACAAAAGCTGGCAAGGCTACAGAGAAAAGGTAACCTTCCTTCACTATTGAAGGAATTGTAAATTGGTGCAGTTATATGGAAAATAGTGTGGATGTTTTCCCCAAAATTAAAAATAGAACCATATAATGCAGCATCACTTTGTTTTTATCCAAGGAAAACACTTATTAAAATATATGCACCTCTGTGTTCATTTCTTCAAGGTTTTTCAATAGCCAAGAAATAAAGCAACCATCACTGACTCAATGGACATGAGTTTGGGTAAACTCCAGGAGCTGGTCATGGACAGGGAGGTCTGGTGTGCTGCAGTCCATGGGGTTGCAAAGAGATGGACATGACTGAGTGACTGAATTGAATTGAGATATATGGAAAAGAAATGGAGTGTTTCATATATATATATATATATATATATATATATACATATGATATATATCAATTATTGACTATGCAAAGCCTTTAACTGTGTGGATCACAATAAACTGTGGAAAATTCTGAAAGAGATGGGAATACCAGACCACCTGACCCGCCTCTTGAGAAATTTGTATACAGGTCAGGAAGCAACAATTAGAACTGGACAGGGAACCACAGACTGGTTCCAAATAGGAAAAGGAGTTCGTCAAGGCTGTATATTGTCACCCTGTTTATTTAACTTCTATGCAGAGTACATCATGAGAAACGCTGGACTGGAAGAAACACAAGCTGGAATCAAGATTGCCGGGAGAAATATCAATCACCTCAGATAAGCAGATGACACCACGCTTATGGCAGAAGGTGAAGAGGAACTCAAAAGCCTTTTGATGAAAGTGAAAGTGGAGAGTGACAAAGTAGGCTTAAAGCTCAATATTCAGAAAATGAAGATCATGGCATCCGGTCCCATCACTTCATGGGAAATAGATGGGGAAACAGTGGAAACAGTGTCAGACTTTATTTTTCTGGGCTCCAAAATCACTACAGATGGTGACTGCAGCCATGAAATTAAAAGACACTTACTCCTTGGAAGGAAAGTTATGACCAACCTAGATAGCATATTGAAAAGCAGAGACATTACTTTGCCAACAAAGATTCGTCTAGTCAAGGCTATGGTTTTTCCTGTGGTCATGTATGGATGTGAGAGTTGGACTGTAATGAAGCTTGAGTGCTGAAGAATTGATGCTTTTGAACTGTGGTGTTGGAGAAGACTCTTGAGAGTCCCTTGGACTGCAAGGAGATCCAACCAGCCCATTCTGAAGGAGATCAGCCCTGGGATTTCTTTGGAAGGAATGATGCTAAAGCTGAAACTCCAGTACTTTGGCCACCTCATGCGAAGAGTTGACTCATTGGAAAAGACTCTGATGCTGGGAGGGATTGGGGGCAGGAGGAGAAGGGGATGACAGAGGATGAGATGGCTGGATGGCATCACTGACTCGATGGACATGAGTCTCAGTGAACTCTGGGAGTTGATGATGGACAGGGAGGCCTGGCGTGCTGCGATTCATGGGGTCACAAAGAGTCGGACACGACTGAGCGACTGATCTGATCTGATATGCCTATCATTACACCAGTGGATAAAGAAGCTCTGTATGTGTATACAATGGGATACTCCTTAGCCATTAAAAAAAGAATGAAACTTTGCCATTTGTGACAACATGAGTGGAATTTGAGGTCATTTTGCTAAGTGAAATAAGTCTGAAGGAGAAAGACAAATATTTTGTTATTTCATTTATATGTGAAATCTAAAATATGAAACAAAAACATAAAATAAAACAACACCAGACAATAGATATCAAACAGACTGGTGTTTGACAGGGAAGTGGGTTGGGTCAGTGGACGAAATTCATGGGGTAATTGAGAGATATAATTTACCATCAATAAAGTGAACAAGTCTTGGGGTAAAATGTACACCACAGGGATAAAATCAATAATTTCGTCACAATTTTGTATAGTGATGGATGATAACTAGACTTACTATGGTGTTCATTTGGGAATATATGTAGACATTGAATCATTATTCTGTATGCCTGAAGCAAATAAGATATTATATTTCAATTACACTCCAGTAAAAAGACAAGAAGAATGGCTACTTAAGAGATAATTGAAGAGTATCAGTTCAGCATATAAAGTCCTTTTTGAGAGAGAAAAAAGGTTGTTGTCGTTTTAAATGAAAAAGAGAAAAAGTGGTGGACGGTAGGAGAAATCCCCTAAAGAACAGAGACACCTTTTTGCTTTTTTGATCTTAAAAATTTGTGAGATAAAGACATTGAATTTATTTAGTGTATCTTCAGTCAGTTCAGTCATTCAGTCCTGTCTGACTCTTTGTGACCCCATGACTGCAGCATACCAGGCTTCCTGTCCATCAACAACTCCTGGAGCTTACTCACACCCATGTACATAGAGTCAGTGCTGCCATCCAACCATCTCATCCTCTGTCATTCCCTTCTCCTTCTGCCTTTAATCTTTCCCAACAACAGGGTGTTTTCTTAGAGTCAATTTGTATGCATCAAGTGGCCAAAGTATTGGAGTTTCAGGTTCTGCATCAGGCCTTCCAATGAATATTCAGGACTGATTTCCTTTAGGAAGGGTTGGTTGGATCTCCTTGCTGTAAAAGGGACTCTCAGAGTTTTTTCCAACACCAAGGTTCAAAAGCATCAATTCTTCACTGCACAGTTTACTTTACAGTCCAACTCTCACACTCATACATAACTACTGGAAAAAGCATAACTTTGACAAGACAGACATTTGCTGGAAAAGTAATGTCTCTGCTTTTTAATATTCTGTCGAGGTTGGTCATAACTTTTCTTCCAAGGAGCAAGTGTCTTTTAATTTCCTGGCTGCAGTCACCATTTTCAGTGATTTTGAAGTCCAAGAAGATACCTTCTGTCAATGTTTCCATTGTATCCCCATCTATTTGTCATAAAGTGATAGGATCAGATACCATGATCTTAGTGTTCTGAAAGCTGAGTTTTAAGCAAAGTTTTTCACTCTCCTCTTTCACTTTCATCAAGAGGCTCTTTAGTTCTTCTTCACTTTTTCCCATAAGGGTGGTATCATCTGCATATCTGAGGTTACTGATATTTCTCCTGGCAATCTTGATTTCAGCTTGTGCTTCATCCAGCCCGATATTTCTCATGATGTACTCTGTATATAAGTTAAATAAGCAGGGTGACAGTATACAGCCTTGACATACTCCTTTCCCTATTTGGAACAGGTCTGTTGTTCCATGCCCAGTTCTAACTGTTGTTTCTTGACCTGCATATAGATTCCTCTGGAGGTAGGTCAGATAGTCTGATATTCCCATCTCTTTCAGAATTTTCCACAGTTTATTGTGATCCACAGAGTCAAAGCCTTTAGCGTAGATAATAAAACAGAAGTAGATATTTTTCAGGAACTCTCTCACTTTTTCAGTGATCCAACTGATGTTAGCAATTTGATCTCTGGTTCCTTTGCCTTTTCTAAAACCTGCTTGAATATCTGGAAATTCACAGTTCACTTACTGTTGAAACTTGTCTTGGAGAATTTTTGGCATTACTTTGCTGGTGTGTGAGTAGAGTGCACATGTGTGGTAGTGTGAGCATTCTTTGGCTTTGCCTTTCTTTGGGGTTGGAATGAAAACTGACCTTTTCTAGTCTTGTGGGCACTGATGAGCTTTCCAAATTTGCTGACATATTGAGTGAAACACTTTCACAGCATCATCTTTTTAAGATTTGAAATATCTCAACTGGAATTCATCACCTACATTAACTTTGTTCTTAGTGATGCTTTCTAAGGCCCACTTGATTTCACACTCCATGATGTCTTGTTCTAGGTGAGTGGTCACACCATCATGGTTATCTGGGTCATGAAGATATTTTTTGTATAGTTCTTCAATGTATTCTTGCTACCTCTTCTTAATAACTTCTGCTTCTCTTAGTTCCATACAATTTCTGTCCTTTATTGTGCCCATCTTTTGTGTGAAATGTTCCCTTGGTATCTCTAGTTTTCTTGAAGAGATCTCTAGTCTTTCCCATTCTATTGTTTTCCTCTATTTCTTTGCATTGATCACTGAGGAAGACTTTCTCATCTCTCCTTGCTATTCTTTGGAATTCTGCATCAAATGGATGTATCTTTCCTTTTCTCCTTTGTCTTTGGCTTCTCTTCTTTTCTGAGCTATTTTTAAGGCCTCCTCAGACAACGATTTTGCCTTTTTACATTTCTTTTTTTTGGGAATGGTGTTGATCACTGCCTCCTGTACAATGTTACGAACCTCCATCCATAGTTCTTCAAGCACTCTATCAGATATAATCCCTTGAATCTGTTTGTCACTTCCACTGTATGATTGTAAGGGATTTGATTTAGGTCACACCTGAATGGTCTAGTGGTTTTCCATACTTTGTTCGATTTAAGCCAGAGTTCGGTAGTAAGGAGTTCATGATCTTAGCCCCAGTCAGCTCCAGGTCTTTGTTTTGCTGACTATATAGAGCTTCTCCATCTTTGGCTGTAAAGAATATAATCAATCTAATTTCGAGATTGACTCTCTGGTGAAGTCAATGTGTAGTGTCTTCCCTTGTGTTGTTGGAAGAGGGTGTTTGCTATGACCAGTGCAATCTCTTGGAAAAACTCTTTTAGTCTTTGACCTGCTTTGTTTTGTACTCCAAGGTCAAATTTGCCTATTACTCCCGGTATCTCTTGACTTTCTTCTTTTGCCTTCCAGTCCCCTATAATGAAAAGGATATATATTTTTAGGTGTTAGTCCTAGGAGGTCTTGTAAGTCCTCATAGAACCTTTCAAATTCAGCTTCTTTAGCATTACTGGTAGGGGCATAGACTTGGGTTACTGTGCTATTTAATGGTTTGTCTTTGAAATGAACAGAGAGATACCATTATATTTATTTCAACCACTTGGTCTTCGCAAGTTGGGAATTCAGTAAATTGCAGGTGAGATACATGGCCTATGTACTGGGTATGATTTTCAGCATGCCTTTGAGTAAATTGTTCAGATAAACAAGTCATAGCATAAAAATAGATGATTTTTCAAATTAATTGATTTATTTTAATTGGAGGATAAATACTTTAGAATATTGTGATGTTTTTCTACATACACCAACATGAATCAGCCACAGATATACTTGTGCCACCCATCCTGAACCCCTCACTCACCTTACTCCTTATCCTATCCCTTTGGGTTGTCCCAGAGCATTGGCTTTGGGTACCACGCTTCATATATTGAACTTGCATTAGTCTTCAATTTTACATATGGTAGCATTCATGTTTCAATTCTGTTCTCTCAAATCATCACACTCTCACCTTCTCAAACTGAGTACAAAAGTCTGCTCTTTACATCTCTGACTCCTTTGTTGAAAATCAGCAAATTCTTATAAAAATGAAGACTGCGTATAGCTTCACTAAAATTTTATATGGTTCATAATTTGTATATAACCCTGATCTTTATTCTAATGTAAATTATTGTCTTCAAAAATGTTAAGTAAAAAATGTCTCAGAACTATCACAGGTTCAGTTCCAGTTCACTGCAATAAAGAAAATGCTGCAACAAACCAGGTCACACAATTTTTTTTTTCTGTTTCTCAGTGCACATAAAGCTTATGCTTATAATTTACTGTAGTCTATTACATATGTAATAGCATTAAGTCTAAAAAATGCAAACAATCTAATTTAAAATATTTTATTGCTAAAAAACCCTAACTGAATTTCAGCTTATCATAATCTTTTAGCTGGTGGAGAGTCTTGTCCCAGTGTTGATGAGATAGTCATGTTTATTTCTTTTTTTTTTTAATGTTTTTATTCAAGGATAATTGTTCTACCGAATTTTAATGTTTCTTGTCAATCCTCAATATGAATCAGCCATAGGTATAAATATATCCCCTCCCTTTTGAAACTCCCTTCCATCTCTGTCCCCATCCAACCCCTCTAGGTTGATACAAAGACCCTGTTTGAGTTTTCTGAGCCATACAGCAAATCCCTGTTGTCTATCTATTTTACATATGATAATATGTTTCAATATTACTTTTCCCATACATCTCACCCTCTCCTCCCCTTTCCCCATGTCCATAAATCTATTCTCTATGTCTGTTTCTCCACTGTTGCCCTGTAGATAAATTTTTCAGTACCACCTTTCTAGATTCCATAGGTATGCTTTAGAATATGGTATTTATCTTTCTCTTTCTGTCTTACTTCACCCTGTATAATAGGTCCTAGGTTCATCCACCTCATTAGAATTGACTCAAATATGTTCCTTTTTATGGCTGAGTAATATTCCATTGTTTTTACATATCACAACTTCTTTATCCATTTGTCTGTTGATGGACATCTAGGTTGCTTCCATGTTCTAGCTATTGTAAGTAGTCCTGCAATTAAATAGTGCTGTGATGAACAATGGGATACATGTGTCTTTTTCAATTTTGGTTTCCTCAGTGTTGATGCCTAGGAGTGGGATTGCTGTGTCATATGGTGGTCAAACCACCATATTCCTAGTTTTTTAAGGAATCTCCATATCATCTTCCATAGTGGTGGTATCAATTTACATTCCCACCAACAGTGCAAAAGCATTCCCTTTTCTCCACATCCTGGAGATAAAAGTATTCACCATCAAAATTTGTGTTCATTTCTCTAATATTGAGCAATGTGAGCATCTTTGCATGTATTTGCTAGGCATCTGTATGTCTTCTTTGGATAAATGTCTGTTTAGGTCTTTTTCCTATTGTTTGGTTGGGTTGTTTGTTTTTCTGGTTTGAGTTGTATGAGCTGCTTGTATATTTTGGAAATTAGTCCTTTGTCACACATTTCATTTTCAATTCTTTTCTCCCATTCTTAGGGTTGTTTTTTCACCTTGCTTATATTTTCCTTTGCTGTGAAAAAGCGTTTAAGTTTAATCAGGTCCTACTTGTTTACTTTTGTTTTCATTTCCATTACTCTAGGAAGTGAGTCATAGAGGATCTGCTTTGATTTATGTCATCGAGTGTTCTGCCTATGTTTTTCTCTAAGAATGTTATAGTTTCTGGTCTTACATTTAGGTCTTTAATCCATTTTGACTTTATCTTTGGGTATGGTGTTAGGAAGGGTGCTAAATTTATTATTTTACATGCAGCTGTCCAGTTTTCCCAGTGTCATTTATTAAAGAGGCTGTCTTTGCTCCGTTGTATAGTCTTGGTTCCTTTTTCAAAAATAAGGTACCCATAGGCACATGGGTTTCTTTCTTGGCTTTCTATCTAATTCCATTTGTCTATATTTCTATTTTTGTGCCAGCACCATACTGTCTCGATGACTGTAGCTTTGTAGTATAACCTGAAGTCAGGAAGGTTGACTCCTCCAGCTCCATTCTTCTCTCTCAAGACTGCTTTGGCTATTCAGGGTCTTTTGTGTTTCTATATGAATTTGGAAATTTTTTGTTCTAATTCTGTGAAAAATGGTAATTTGATAGGGATTGCATTAAATCTGTAGATTGCATTAGGTAGTATAATCATTTTCACAGTATTATTTCTTCCTACACAGGAAATTATAATATCTCTCCATCTGTTTATGTCATCTTTGATTTCTTTCATTAGTGTCTTATAATTTCCTGTGTACAGTTCTTTTATCTTCTTTGGTAAGTTTATTCCTAGATATTTAGTTATTTTTGTTGCAATGGTGAATGGGACTGACTCCTTAATTTCTCTTTCTGATTTTTAATTTTTATTATATAGAAAGTGATTTCTGTGTATTGATTTTGTATCTTGCAATTTTGCTAAATTCACTGATTAGCTCTAGTAATTTCTGATGCTATCTTTACGGTTTTCTATGTACAGTATCTTGTCATCTGCAAACAATGAGAGCTTTACTTCATCTTTTCTGATCTGGATTCATTTTATTTATTTTTCTTTGTCTTCTCTGATTGCTATAGTTAGGACTTCTAGAACTATGTTGAAAAATAGTGATGAAAGTGGATACCTTTGTCTTGTTCCTGAATTCCCCTCAGGGGAAATTCTTTCAGTTTTTCACCAATGAGAATAATGTTTACTGTGGCTTATCATATATGGCCTTTACTATGTTGAGGTAGGTTCCTTCTATGCCCGCTTTTTGAATCAAGGCCATAGTTTTTCCAGTGGTCATGTATGGATGTGAAAGTTGGACTGTGAAGGAAGCTGAGTGCCAAAGAATTGATGCTTTTGAACTGTGGTGTTGGAGAAGACTCTGGAGAGTCCCTTGCACTGCAAGGAGATCCAACCAGTCCATTCTAAAGGAGACCAGTCCTGGCTGTTCTTTGGAAGGACTGATGCTAAAGCTGAAACTCCAGTACTTTGGACATCTAATGGGAAGAGTTGACTCATTGGAAAAGACTCTGATGTTGGGAGGGATTGGGGTCAGGAGGAGAAGGGGATAACAGAGGATGAGATGGCTGGATGGCATCACTGACTTGATGGACATGAGTTTGGGTGAACTCCGGTAATTGGTGACGGACAGGGAGGCCTAGCGTTCTGCAATTCATGGGGTTGCAAAGAGTTGAACACAACTGAGAGACTGAACTGAATTGAACTGAATCATAAATGGGTGTGGAATTTTGACAAAGGCTTTTTCTGCTTCTATTGAGATGATCATATGGTTTTTATCTTTCAATTTGTCAATATGGTGTATCACATTGATTGATTTCTGTATATTGAAGAATGCTTGCACCCCTAGAATAAACCCAACTTGATCATGGTGTAAGAGCTTTTTGATGTGTTGCTGAATCCTGTTTGCTAAAATTTAGTTGAGGATTTTTGAGTTTATGTTCATCAGTGTTATTGGCTTGTGGTTTTCTTTTTTGTGTGTTTTCTTTGTCTGGTTTTGGTATCAGGGTAATGGTGGCATCATAGAATGAATTTGAAAGTGTTCCTTCCTCTGCAATTTTTTGAAAGAGTTTTAGAAGGATATGCATTAGCTCTTCTATAAATGTCTTATAGAATTCTCCTGTGAAGTCATCTGGTCCTGGGCTTTTGGTTTTTTGGAGATTTTTGAGCACAGCTTCAATTTCAGTGCTTGTAATTGGATTGTTCATAGTTTCTATTTCTTCCTGGTTTGGTCTAGGAAGACTAAACTTTTCTAAGAATGTGTCCATTTCTTCCAGGTTATCTATTTTGTTGCCATATAGTTGTTCATAATAGTCTCTTATAATCCTTTTATTTTGGCATTGTCTGGTGTAATCTCTCTTCCGTTTCTAATTTTGTTCATTTGATTCTTCTCTCTTTTTTTCTTGATGATTCTGGCTAAAGGTTTATCAATTTTGTTTATCTTCTCAAAGAATCAGCTTTTAGTATTACTAACCTTTACTATTTTTTCTTTCATTTCTTTTTCATTTATTTCTACTCAAATCTTTATGATTTATTTCCTTCTACTAATGTGGTGATTTTTGTTGTTGTTTTTCTCCTTTTTCCAATTGTTTTAGGTGTACAGTTGGGTTGTCTATTTGATGTTTTTCTTGTTTCTTGAGGTAGGATTGTATTGCTATAAACTTCCCTCTTAGAGATGCTTTTGCTGAATCCCATAGGTTTTGATTGTTGTATTTTCATTGTCACTTGTTTCTAGAATTTTTTTGATTTCCCTTTTGATTTCTTCAGTCACCTGATTATTTAGATGTGTTGTTTAATCTCCACGTGTTTGTTTTTCTTACACTTTTTTCTTGTAATTGATATCTAGTCTCATATCATTGAGGTACGAGAAGATTCTTGATATGATTTCAATTTTCTTAAATTTACTTAGATTTTATTTGTGACCCAACATGTGGTCTATCTTGGAAAATGTTCCATGTGCACTTGAGAAGAAGGTACATTTTGCATTTGGATGGAATGCTATGAAGACATCAATGAGATCCATCTCATCTAATGTATCATTATTAATTTTGTTTCCTTATTAATAAACATTATTAAAATAATATTTCCTTATTAATTTTCTGTTTTGATGATCTGTCCATTGGTGTGTGTGGGAGGGTATTAAAGTCTCCTACTATTATCGTATTATGTCAATTTCTCCTTTTATATTTGTTAGTGTTTGTCTTATGTGTTGAGGTGCTCCTATGTAGGGTACCTAGATAATTATAATTGTCTCTTCCTCTTGGACTGATCCTTTGATCATTATGTAGTGTCTTCCCTTATCTCTTGTAATCTTTATTCTTAAGGTCTATTTTGTCTGATATGAGGGTTGCTACTCCAGCTTTCTTTTGCTTCCCATTTGCATGGAATGTATCTTTCCACCCTCTCATTTTCAGTCTATGTGTTCTTGAGGTCTGAAGTGGGTTTCTTGTATACAGCATATGCATGGGTCTTGTTTTGTATCCATTCAGCTTATCTGTATCTTTTGGTTGGAGCATTTAATCCATTTACTTTTAAAGCAGTTATTGATAAACATGTCCCTATTGTCATTTTCTTAATTGTTTGGGGTTGATTTTGTAGATCATTTTTCTTCTGTTGTATTTTTTGACTGTATAAGTCCTTTTAACATTTGTTGTAAACTGGTTTAGTGGTACTGAATTCTCTTAACTTTTGCTTGTCTGAAAGTCTTTTTATTACTCCATCAATTTTGAATGAGACCCTTGCTGGCTACAGTAATCTTGGTTGTAGATTTTTTCCCTTTCAGTACTTTAAATATATCTTGCCATTCCCTTCTGGCCTGCAAAGTTTCTGCTGAAATATCAGCTGTTAAGCATATGGGGTTTCCCTTGTATGTTACTTGTTGCTTCTCCCTTACTGCTTTTAATATTCTTTCTTTGTGTTTAGTCTTTTTTAGTTTGAGTAATATGTGTCCTGGCATGTTTCTCTGTGGTTTATCCTGTATGGTACTCTTTTCCCTTCTTGGACTTGATTGACTATTTCCTTTTCCATGTTTGGGAAATTTTCAACATAATTTCCTCAAAAAGTTTCCCATATCCTTTCTTTTTCTTTTTCTCTTCTTCTGGGACCCTTATAATTTGAATTCTGGTGAATTTGATATTGTCCCAGAGGTCTCTGAGACTGTTTTAAGCTCTTTTCACTCTTTTTACTTTATTCTGCTCTTCAGCAGTTATTTCCATCATTTTATCTTCCAGCACACTGGTTCATTCTTCTGCTTCAGATATTCAGCTATTGATTCCTTCTAGAGTATTTTAGAAGGATCTAGTGGAGAAGGCAGTGGCAACCCACTCCAGTACTCTTGCCTGGAAAACCCCATGGACAGAGGAGCCTGGTGGGCTGCAGTCCATGGGGTCGCTAAGAGTCGGACATGACTGAGCGACTTCACTTTCACTTTCATGCATTGGAAAAGGAAATGGCAACCTACTCCAGTGTTCTTGCCTGGAGAATCCCAGGGATGGGGGAGCCTGGGACACGACTGAAGTGACTTAGCAGCAGCAGCAGCAGTGGAGAAGGAAATGGCAACCTACTCCAATATTCTTGCCTGGAGAACCCCAGGGATGGGGGAGTCTGGTGGGTTGTCGTGTATGGGGTTGCACAGAGTTGGACATGACTGAAGCATCTTAGCGGCAGCAGCAGCAGAGTATTTTTAATTTCAGTAATTGTATTGTTTTTCTCTGTATGTTTATTCTTTAATTTTTCTAGGTCTTTATTAATTGATTCTTGCATATTTTGCATTTTGTTTTCAAGGTTTTTGATCATCTTTACTATCATTATTCTGAATTCTTTTTCAGATAGTTTTCCTATTTCCTCTTCATTTATTTGGACTTCTGTGTCTGTAGTTTGTTCCTTCATTTGTCAAGTGTTTCTCTTCCTTTTCATTATTATTTTTTTAAGTTATTGTATTAGAGGTCTCCTTTTCAGAGGCTTCAAGGAAAGTTGAATTCTTTCCTTGAAGAAGGCTGAATTCTTTCTTCCTTTTGGTTTCTGCCCTCTTAAGGTTGGTCCAGTGGTTTGTGTGAACTTCCTATAAGATGATATTTATGATGAATTTTTGTTTGTTTATTTGTTTTTCCTCTGATGGGCAAGGCTGAGTAAGGTGGTAATCCTGTCTGCTGATGATCCAGTTAGTATTTTTGTTTGTTGTTTAGATGTGGCATCCTGCACAGGGTGTTACTAGTGGTTGGGTGATGTCAAGTCTTGTATTCAGGTGGTTTCCTTTGTGTGAATTCTCACTCTCCAATACTCCCTAGGGCTAGTTCTCTGGTAGTCTAGGGTCTTGGAGTCAGTGATCCCACTCCAAAGGCTCAGGGCTTGATCTCTGGTCAGGAACTAAGATTCTACAAGTGGTTTGTTATGGCATTAAGTGAGGTTAAAGCAAATATCCAAAAATGAGAAAACAAAGATGAAACCAGACAAATGGCATTTACAAAATCTGGCCGATAATAAATAAAATAATGAAATATGCACATATGTGTATACACCCAGAGCAAAGTGAAAACAATGTAACAAAAATAAAGTACAGTATACTGACCTGGCAAACAAAGGAAATCAGAAATTATATTTACCAGTTAAGAACAAAACTAACTTAAGCACAAACTGGAAAACAAAACTAAAGCAAGGTGCCAAGTGAGGAATAGAGCAATGAAAATAAAATGAACAAATATTTTGAGAGAAAAGGAACAAAAGAAAGAATAGATATGCAAAGTTAAATAGAAGTTGATGAAGATTTATATACATTAAAGATTAACTGTTAGAGGGAAAGTACAGTAGGAAAGGCAAACAAAGGAATAAATGTAGAAAAAATATAATAGGTTTAAAAAAATCAAACTTAAAATTCTATAAAAGAGAGAAGAAAAAAAATGAAAGAAGAAAAAAGGGGGGAAAAAAAGGAAAACTCCACAGAACTGCAAAAGCCCACATAGACGCAGAGGTTTATAACAATAGAAAGTGTGAGGGAATATACACATACATATATACACCCAAAAGCTAAATTAAAACTGTGCAACAAAAATAAAGTACAGTAGATTGATCCAGTGAACAAAGGAAACCAAAAATTATGTCTTCCTGAACAAAACTAATTAAAGCACAAACTGGAAAACAAAACTAAAGCAAGGTGTCATTTGGGGATTAAAGCAGGGAAAATAAAACTAACAAATACGTTGAGAGGAAAGGAGAGAAAGTAAAGAAAGAAAGTATAGATATGTAAAGTCAAATAGAGGTAGATAAAGAAGATTTATATACATTAAAGATCAACTGCAAGGGGAAAAGAACAGTAGGAAAAGCAAACAAAGGAATGACTGTAGAAAAATAATAATAGGTTTAAAAAAAAGAAAAAGAAAAACAGGAAAACTCCACAGAACTGCAAAAGCCCAATATAGAGGCAGACATTTATGACAACAATAAAAAATGTGACTGAGAAAAAAAAAAAAAAAGCTCAAAAGCTTAATTTGATTTCTTAGTGCCAATGCAAACAACAACTACATCACAGGAGGGAGAAAAAAAGAAAAAAAATCCAAAAGAATTTACAGAACAAGTCAAAAAATAACACTAATAAATGCTTTTTTTTTTTTTTTTTTTTTGAGTCACTGCTGTCAGAGTCCTTTCCCTTGCTGGAAGTCACAGTCCACCTTACATCACTAGGATGCCCTCCAACACTGTGCTGATCTCTGGACCTGTTGTGGGGGCAGCTCAGATTCTAATCTGGTCCTCCTCCTCAGAGTTCTTGCCTTCAATGTCCACAGCTATCAGAGCTAGTGTGTTTCCTTTTGTGGGAGCTCTCAATGGCCTTTTATATATTCCATATACACAGAACCTGCTTAGTTGATTGTGTGGGTTTAATCTGCAGCTTGTACAGAAAGTGGGAAGGTTTTGCGTCTTCTTCCTTAGCCACACTGGCCCTGGGTTTCAATTGTGGTTTCATTGCCACCTGTGTATGTCGGTCGTCCACTGGGGCTTCCTCCTGAGGCTGCCCTGGAGGGCTTGGGTCTGCCCCAATAAGGGCTTGGGTCTGCCTCTGGCAGGTGTAGAGGTGGTGTAGCTGCTTGAGTTGTAGGGGTTCTGGCAGCACCAAGGACTCAAGGGGGTTGGCTGCTATGGCAGCAGGAAATACTGTGCTCTAGAAGGGTATGGCAAGCAGTGTAGGCCAATACACTGCAGTATTCTTGCCTGGAGACCCCCTCTGACCGAGAAGCCTGGCAGGACACAGTCCACAGGGTCACAAAGAGTCAGAAATGACCAAAGCGACCCTTCACACATAGATGCAAGATGTTTTTTCCCTGTGGCAGCTCTGCCCCAGTGAGAGTTGAGTGTGAAGGTAGTGCAGCTGCTTGGCTTGCAGGGACCCTCGTGGTGCCAGTTGTCCAGGGACACTGACTTCCTCCTCTGCAGGAGTTATGGCTCTATCAGTCTTTTTTCAATTATCTTGTAGCTGGCAATCAGAAGGCCTCCTTGGCCAGTCTTTCTCTGTAGCTCCACCCATTCAGGCACTTAAAGGGCTCTCTTGCCTGGGGTCCTTTTCTGTTGTTAGGCACGTCAGGCACATACAGGAGCACCCTGGGTGGTGTCCTTCTCTGTAGTTCAGTGCATCAGGCATTTGATGGTCCAGCCTCTCTATTGTTCAGCTTCTGATGCTGGCCAAGTTTGGGGTGGTTCTATACATTCTTTTCTACTGGGATGGTACTCCTGTCCACTCTCAGCTGGTGTTCTGCATGCATGTCTGTGTTTGATGGTGTATTCAGGAAGTGTATCCTTGGAGAGAGATGTTCTCCATGTCCACCTACTCCTCTGCCATCTTGTTCTCTCTGCACCACTGTCTTGTTCTCCCTGTCTATTTCTTAAAGACAGTAGTAAATTTTCCATACTAATTGACTCTTCTTTTCATGAGTGATTTCCATGTAGCATGCAATTCTGTTTGATAGCATTTTGCTCACATCAGAACTTTCTTCAAAATTTAAGTTAATCTCCTCAATTTTTTCAGCTATGTTTTATGTTGTATTTTAAATTCTTTGTTGTCTTTTCAACAGTCTTCAAATCATCTTTATCAGGTGTAGATTCCATCTCAAGAAATCACTTTTTATGCTCATTCATAAAAAACAATTCCTCATTTGTTTACGCTTTACATGAGATTGCAACATTGCAGTTGTATCTTCATGCTCTATTCTTAATTCTAATTCTCCTGTTATTTGCACCATACCTGAAGTTACTTCTTCCACTGAAACATGAATCCTTTAAAGTCATCCATGAGAGTTGAAATCAAGTTTTTCCAAATTTCTGCAGATGTTGATAATATGTCCTCAACCCATGAATTATGAATGTTTTTAATATATTTAGAATGATGAATCCTTTCCAGAAGTTTTCAAATTGACCTTGCCCATATCCATGGGAGGAATCATATTTACAGTAGTTATAACCTCACAAAAATATATTTATTGTCATAAGACTTGGAAATCAAACTTACTCCTTGATCTGCAGAATGGTTGCTGTGTTAGAAGGCATGAAACTAACATTAATTTCATTGTGCATCTCTATCAGAATTCTTAGGTGACCAGGTGTATTGTCTATGAATAGAAATATTTTAGAAGGAATCTTTTCTTTTTTTTTTTCCCCTGAGAAGTATCCAAGAACAGGCTAAAAATACTCAGTAAACTGTATTGTAAATATGTGTGCTGTGCTGTCATCTAGACTTTGTTTTTCCATATATAGAGCACAGTCAGAATAGAATTAGCATAATCTTTAAGGACCGTAGGTGTTTGGGACTGTGAAAAATAATTGGCTTCAGCTTAAAGTTCTCAGCTGCGTTAGTCCCTAACAATAGAGTCAGCTTATTTTTTGAAGCTTTACAGCCAGGCATTGACTTCTCCTTGCTAATTATGAAAGCTCTAGATGGCATCATTTTCTAATAGAAGGCTGTTTCTTCTATGTGAAAATCTGTTGTTCAGTTAGCCATCTTCATTAATTATCTTGGCTACATCTTCTGGATAACTTGCTGAAGCTTCTCTGTTGGCCTTTACTGCTTCAATTTGTACTTTTATGTTATATAGAAGACTTCTTTCCTTATACATCATAAACAAAACTCTGCTGGCTTCAAGCCTTTCTTTTGCAGCTTCCTCACCTCTCTCAGACTTCAAAGAATTAGAAAGCATTAGGACTCTGCTCTGGATTCACTTAAGGGAATGTAGTGTTTGGTTTGATCTTCTATCTAGACAACCGAGGGTTTCCCTGGTGACTTAACAGTAAAGAACTGGCCTGCAAAGCAGGAGATGTGAGTTCAATCATTGGGTTGGGAAAATCTTGAGGAGTAAATGAAAACCCACTCAAGTATTCCTGCTAGAAAAATCTCATGGACAGAGGGGCCAGGGAGGAGAGGTACAGTCAGTACAATTGCAAAGAATAGGGCATGACTGAGCACACATACATGCAACAGAACACTAAAAATTTCTATTTGTAATAATGTTCCTTTACTCTTATCATTTATATGTTACCTGGAGTAGCACTTTTAATTTTCTCTAAGAACGGTTCCTTGGCACTCACAACTTGGTCGACTGTTTGGTGAAAAAGGCAGAACTTTTGGCTTTTCTCTGCTTTGGACATGCCTTCTTTGCTAAGCTCAATCATTTCTATCTTTTGATTTAAAATGAGAGATGTGTAACTCTTCTTTCACTTGACACTTACAGGTTATTGTAGGGTTATAAATTGGCCTAGTGTTAGTACTGTTGTGTTTCAGGGAATAAAGGGGCCCAAGGAGAGTGAGGCAGAGGGGGAATGGTCAGTTGGTATATCAGTCAGGACACACACAGTACTTATCTATTAATTTCCATCACCTTATATGGGCATAGTTCTTGGCACCATCACATCCCAAGTAATTACAATAACAAGGTCAAGTTCATTAATCACAGACCACTATAATAAATATAAGAATAATGAAAATATTAAATATTTTAAGAATTAACAAATAGTGTTGCAGAGACATGAAGTGAGCAAATGCTGCTGCAAAAGGGTGCCTACTAGTTGCTTGATTCATGGTTGTCACAAACCTTCAATTTGTAAGTAACACAGACTATGTGGTGTATAGTAAAGTGACACACAATAAAATGAGGTTTGCCTGCATATCTCATTAAAAATATACATTATAGTGGTATCAGCAAACTGATTCTAATATTTACAGAGAAAGACATAATACCCAACACAGTATTGAAGGAGAAAAACAAAGTTGTAGGACTGATGCTACCCAACCTCAAGACTTACTATAAAGTTACAGTAATTGAGACACTGTGGTACTGATGAAAGAATAGACAAATCATTACAGAGAAAGATCTACATAAATATAGTCAACTGAGTTTTGATGAAGAGGTAAACACAATAAATGGAGCCTTTCAACAGATGGTGCTGTAACAACTAGATATCCACATGTAAAATTAAATATATAAATATATATATACCCTTCTGAAATATTTGCTGAAACCAGATCATAGACTTAAGAGTAAAACACAAAACTATAAAACTTCTGGAATATAACATAGGAGAAAACCCAGACGACCCTTCGTTTTGTGGTGACATTTTCTCATGTAACATGAAAGGAATGATCCATGAAAGAAAACACTGATAAGCTGTACTTCATTAAAATAAAAATTTATGCTCTGTTAAAAACAATGTCAAGAGAATTAAGAAGATAAGCCACAGAATGGGAGAAAATATTTGCAAAATGTAAGTCTCTTAAAAGTCTGTTATCTAAAATATAAAAAGAACTCTTAAAGCTAAACAATAAAAAGAAAGGCAATCCATTAAAAAAATAGGCCAAAGACCTTAACAGATACTTTACCAAAGCAATAAATACAGATGGCAAATAAGGTAATAAAAATGTACTGTGTAATGTGTCATCATGAAATGCAAATTAAAACAATAAAAAGACATAACTACACACATCAGAATGGCCAATATCTAGAACATTAACAATACCAAATGCTAGCAAGGATGAACTCTCTTTCAGAAACTCTCAACAGTAGAAAATCTAATTCATTGCTGGTGGGAATGCAAAATGGTATGGCCACTGTGGGAGATAGTTTGATGATTTCTTACAAAACTGAACATACTACTAACATATAATCCAGCTATCATGCTTTTTCTTATTTACTCAAAGGAGTTGGAGACTTGTGTTTACACACAAACCTGCACATGGATATTTATAATAGGGGTTCCCTGGCTGAGATGACAAAGAATCCACCTGCAATGTGGGAGGCCTGGGTTCAATCCCTGGGTTGGGAAGATGCCCTGGAGGAAGGCATGGCAAACCACTCCAGTATTATTTCCTGAAGAAACCCCATGGACAGAGGAGCCTGACGGGCTACAGTCCATGGGGTCACAAAGAGTTGGACACGACTGAGTGACTAAGCACACAGCAAAAGCAGATGAATGGGTAAACAATTTTTCTTACATCCAGATGGTGGAATAGCATTCAGAGCTAAAAGCAAATGAGCTATCAGAGTGTGAAAAGTTAAATCCATTTACTAAGTGAAAGAAGTCAAACAGAAAAATATAAAACATTCTATAAAAGGTGAACTATGGAGTCAGTGAAAAGATCAGTGGTTGCTAGGAGTTGGGGTTGAAGACAATGATAAATAGGCAGAACACAGAAGATTTTTTAAATGATGAAAATGCTCTGAATGATACATAGTAATATATTATATATCTTCTTACACATTTGTCCAAACCTACAGAATGTAAAAAACTAGCAATGAACATTAATGTAAACTCTGAACATTGGGTGACTGTGATGTGCCAACCTAGTTTATCAATGGTAACAAATGTGAGGGAAATGTTGATAATTAGGGAAACTATGCATGTTGAGGAGCTTCCCTCATGTCTCAACAGTAAAGAAACTGCCTGCAGTACAGGATATGCAGGTTTGACCACTGTATTGGGAAGATCCCCTGGAGGAGGGCTTTGTGACCCACTGCAGTATTTTGTCTTTTGTCCCATGGACAGAGGAACCTGGCAGGTTACAGTCCATAGGATTACAAAGAATCAGACATGGCAAGCCACTGAGTATGCACACACACATGAATGTTGAGGGTGGAGAGTACATGGGAAATCTCCATGCCTTCCTCTTAATTTTGTTATGAACCTAAAGCTTTTCTTAAAAAGTTAATTCTGAATTAAAAAATAATATATATAAGGCATTGTAAAGGTTGAATGTATCAAAAATAATGCTTAATTAAAAATATATGTGCTTTATATAAAAATATATATAGTACTAGTTTGCTAGGGCTGCTGTTTCTCGTGATACTGGAGACTCAAAATCAGGGATAAAGTTATTATCAGGGATGCTTCCTCCTGATGTCTCATTTCTTGGTTTATATATTGTCTTTTGTTTCCCTCCAGTTCCTTCCTGTATAACGGTTTCTGGGTCCTAATCTTCTCGTCTTATAAAAGGATCATTCATATTGGATTGAGACCCACTCTAACAAACTCTGGGCCTTCCCAGGTGGTGCCTGTGGTAAACAAACAAACAAACAAAAAAACCACCTGCCAATGCTTGAGACATAAGACATGTAAGAGATGCAAGTTTAACCCCTGGATCCCCTGGAGGAAGGCAAGGAAAGCCACTCCAGTATTCTTGCCTAGAGAATCTCATGGACTGAGGAGTCTGGCGAGTTACAGCCCACAGAGTCTCAAAGAAGTGGACATGCCTGGAGAAAATTAGTATGCATGCACTAATAAATTCATTCTAACAATTATCATATTACTAACTTAACTACCATATTACTAACTTAACTCTACCTGAGGGTAGAGTTACATTCTGATACTGAGAGTTATTACATCAATGTGAGAATTTAGTAAGGGGAATATAAATAAGCCCATAATGCATGCATGTGTGTATATGTGTATTATATATATATATATATATATATATATATATGTATGTACATATATACACATATGGAATATATACACATGTACATATGGTCACATATAGTAACAAGCATCATTCTGGGAGATGGTGTATGTATACATATACATATATGTGTGTATATATGTATATATCAGTATATCAGTCAGTTCAGTCACTCAGTTGTGTCTGACTCGGCTACCCCATGGACTGTAGCACACCAGACTTCCCTGTCCATTACCAACTCCCAGAGCCTGATCAAACTCATGTCCTTCATGTCAGTGATGCCATCCAACCACCTCATCCTCTGTCATCCCCTTCTTCTCCCTCCTTCAGTCTTTCCCAGCATCAGGGTCTTTTCCAATGAGTCAGTTCTTCACATCAGGTAGTCAAAGTATTGGAGTTTCAGCTTCAGCATCAGTCCTTCCAATGAATATTCAGGACTGATTTCTTTAGGATGGACTGGTTGGATCTCCTTGCAGTCCAAGGGACTCTCAAGAGTCTTCTCCAACACCACAGTTCAAAAGCATCAATTCTTTGGTGCTCAGCTTTCTTTATAATCAAACTCTCACATCCATACATGACTACTGGGGGAAAAAAAAAAAAAAACAACATAGCTTTGACTAGTTGGACCTTTGTTGGTAAAGTAATGTCTCTGTTTTTTTTTTTTTTTTAATATGCTGTCTAGGTTGATCATTGAAGAAGGAAATGGCAACCCACTCCATTATTCTTGCTTGGAGAATCCCAGGGACTGGGGAGCCTGGTGGGCTGCTGTCTCTGGGGTCGAACAGAGTCGGACATGACTGAAGCAATTTAGCAGCAGCAGGTTGATCATAGTTTTTCTTCAAAGGAGCAAGCATCTTTTATTTTCACCATAGCTTTGACTAGATGGACCTTTGTTGGTAAAGTAACGTCTCTCCTTTGTTTTTAAAGGTGTCAAGTTCAATAGTCACACTCTCTCCAAATACAAAAGCAGGTATAATTCAACTCAACACAGAAGCTTCTGTGTAAGGAGAATCTGAGACACTGTATAGAAAGTTAAGTTAAAGATGATACTGTGGTTTTCTTTTGTGTGTGTTTTGAAGGTGTGGCTCTTCCTTTGTCACCTGAATTTAGCAAAGAAATGGTTATCCTGATGAAATATCAACAGCTGACCCACAGAAAAAGGGACAAATTCTAAAAATTGAAAAACAAGCATAATTACACACACACAAAAAAACCTGCCACTGCTTCTTTCCTCTACATTTTGCATTTAAAACTTGCATTTTTTTTTAAGTTTTTTTTTTTTTTTCTTAATCCTGAAAAGTAGACAGTAAAACAGCTCCTGGAAGAATTTACAACCAATTGCATGAGAGTCTGGAAAGTGGAATTGCCCTTGCAGGGATGGGAGGAGAAGACAGGAAGCCCCCCCCCACCCCCACCCCTTAGTGCTGTAGCCTCACTGTAGGAACAAGGAGGGGGCAAGGGTCTTTAGTCCAGAAAGAGAAAGGGGGGAGGAAGAGGGGAAGAGGGGACTCTGAAAAGCAGAAAATAAAATGTCACCGTTGCCTGTTTGAATCCAGAAGAAATGCCCAGCCCCGTGTGGGGGAAGAGCCCCTCAGAGTGGAGGCAGCCCTGGGAGACCCTGCCTCCAGTACCTCTGGACCCAGTGGGAGTGAACGAGGAGGGTCGGGATGGGCCCTAATGGAGGAAGCCAGCAGGGGCCTCCAGAACACGCCAGCTGGTGTGTGCCTGTGCCCCCCACGTATTCTCCAGGATGGGCTGGCTGGTGTGTTCTCCAGGACAGGCCAGATGCTGTGTGTTTTCTGTGTTCTCCAGGAGCCCGGCTGCTGTGTGCCTGTGACCTCCCGTGTATTCTCCAGGATGCGCCGGCTAGTGTGTGCCTATGACCCTGTGTGTTCTCCAGGACGCTTGGCTTCTGTGTGCCTGTGCCCCTCGTGTGTTCTCCAGGATGTGCAGGCTGGTGTGAGCCTGTGACCCATGTGTTCTCCAGGACATGCCAGCTGATATGTGCCTATGACCCTATGTTTTCTCCAGGAAGCTCAGCCGCTGTGTGCCTGTGGCCCCCGTGTGCCTGTGGCCCCCGTGTGTTCTCTAGGACGCCCGGCTGCTATGTGTTCTCTGTGTTCTCTAGGACGCCTGGCTACTGTGTGCCTGTGCTCCCAGTGTGTTCTCCAGGACTCCTGGCCACTGTGTGCCTGTGACCCCGTGTGTTCTCCAGGACGTGCCGGCTGGTGTGTGCCTCTGCCTCCTCTGTGTTCTCCATGATGCGCCGGCGGCCTTGTGCCTCTGCCCCCCGTACATTCCCGGAGTAGCTCCGTAGTCATAGTTCCTCTGGCATGGTGGCTACTGGTCCTGGTTCTGATAGTCCTGGTTCCATTGCTTGGCCTACCGTTGATCTTGGTTGCAGTTGGGCTAGGGTAGGTCTGTGCCTTGGGGGGCAGTGGGGGGTGCAAGGGACTGGATTACAGCCCTGTAGCTGGCATAGTTCTAAGCAGGTGTTGGCGGAGGTGAGGTGGTGGGGCTGTGTAGCTCTGGCTGGACCCTCCCTGGTTGTAGGGAGGTGGTTGGGTGTGGAGGGCTGTAGCTGCTGACCGGAGGGGTGCTGGTTTTGGCCCCCAAGCTGGGGGGTGTTGCAGCTGGCCCCTGGGGGATTCAGAGCAGGGCTGTAGGTGGGTGGTGGTGGAGGCTGCTGTGGGGGAGACTGTTGCTGGGGAACCGGGTTGTAGCTGCCTCACTTGTTGGAGTTGTTGCCAGGTTGTTACCCCAATTGCTCTGGTTGTAGCCACCACCTCCACTATGGTTGAAATCTCCTGGGTAGTTGCCTCCTATATTGCTGCCTCCTCCTCAGTTGTGGAAGCCTCCTCAGTTGCCCCCTGGGGACCTTGGTTGTCACAGCGCTGGGAACTGCCACCACCCCCACGGCCCCAGGAGTCACCCCGACTAAGAGGTTAGCACTCCCTTCATCAGCGGTCCCCTCCCACAGCCTTCCTTGCTGGGCTGCCTCACCAGCTTGTCTGTGGCCTCTCGCTGCAGCTCAGTGAACATCACCTTGTCCAGGAGGTCCTCAGCATTGCGCAAGGAGAAGTTGGCTTTCATTTCTAAGACCACATAATCTGGGACATCCTTCCCTTCTTTGTCGGTCTGCTTTATTGTTCGATCTTTCAGAACCTGCTCAGTAGGACAAATTCCAAGAGCCTTGCACTGCAGGCCTTCACAAGGGTCTCATTTTTCATCTCTAGAGTGACCCATAAACATTCGTCTGATTTAGGCTATAGTTGTGCTTCTTGCAGGCAGTGATCTGGACAAGACAGTTGGGCACTGGGTGGTGGCCGGGGACATCAGGATAGCCCAGCAGCCTGTGTGGTTCCACTGAGGCCTAAGCCCATTACCCACATCTCATCCACGATGAGCTGGTATCCAGGAGGTTATGCTTCTCAAAGGGGCTGCAGGATGCGCGTTTGATGGCCCATGTGGTTTTGCCGGCAGCTGGCAGGCCTGCCAGCATCAGAATCTCACACTCCGACTTGCTCTTTGGTCCAAAGTTGCCCCTGTAGTAAATCACTTTTTACTAATATTGAAATTTACTAAAATTATAATCATAATCATAATTCATAAATGGTTTCTTGGAATTGGTAAAAAAAAAGGATTCATAAATTTAAAATGAATATATTTCTGAGAATTTTCAATTGATTTTTGAAATATAAGCAATATTTAAAATAATGCCAGCATAATGAAATAAATTACCATTATAAAGTCATGTATTCCTAAACACATTTTATGTATGTAAATATGCATATCTTTGGATTTCTCCCCAGAACTTCATCAATTATGAATAAATCAATTAGCTATTATTTCCAACTGTTTTTTACAGTTGTGATTGCAATCAATTAGACAGATTCTTCCTATTTTTTTTGTTTGTTTAATCTTTTATTGTTTTAAAAATGAAACTGAAAATTTAAGAAGAATTTATATGACTGTTTTAGTGAAGGCCCAATAAACGAAGGCAAGAAATATAAAAGCCATAAAATAATATATAAATCAATTTTTTCTGCGTGGAAGAAGACCAAACCAAAATCAGTAGATAAATTATAGTACAGACTAAATTCTATGATATATACTTGAACAAAAGTAAGTATCCTTGTACAAAAAGATCTCCATGGAAAATATTTTGACTAAAAATGCAGGAAAAAGGTCAAGTGTTAGAAACAATGAACAATGGTAAAAAAACAAAAATGTAAATATTGTCTCATTTATATTTTGAAAAATATTTTGTTTCAAAATTATTTTATTTCAACCATATTTTATCTTTTATAACATGATGTAAAAAGGAAAACCTACAAATGATTTTTGTTACTATAAAAATATCTATACAATTTGGACATTGATAGGATTAATTTTTTAAAACTCAGTCATTGTTAGTAGGTTAATATACAAATTTGATGAATAATTCAATTTTCTCTGAGTAGTTCAATACAAATATATATATAAGCCTACTGTAGTAATCATAATTTTCAGTGGAAGAATTGCTTTGCATATTGGATTACAATAACCCATTGCAATTAAGTCACAGGAGAATATTTGATAGTGATCTCAATTCTTGATGAAATATGAAATGCACATAGATAAAATTAAAATAGAAGTTTTACCCCACTTGGGTAATCTGATAGAGTGCCTGAAGAGCTACAAATGGAAGTTCATAACATTGTGTAGGAGGTGGTGATCAAAACCATCCCCAAGACAAAGAAATGCAAAAAGGCAAAATGGTTGTCTGAGGAGATCTTACAAATAGTTGAGAAAGGAAAAGAAGAAAAAGGCAAAAGGAAAAAGAAAGGATATATTATCTGAATGCAGAGATACAAAGTATAGCAAGGAGAGATAAGAAAGTCTTAAGCGAACAATGAAAAGAAATAGAGGAAAAGAGTACAGTGGGAAAGACTAGAGATCTCTTCAAAAAAATTAGTGATACCAAGGGAACATTTCATGCAAAAATGGGCACAGTAAAGGACAAACATGGTACAGACCTAACAGAAGCAGAAGGTATTAAAGAAGAGGTGACAAGAATATACAGAAGGACTATACAAAAAAGGTTTCAATGACCTGGACAGACATGATGGTGTGGTCACTTACCTAGAGCCAGACATCCTGGCACTAAAAAAAAACAAGCGGGACTTAGGAAATATTATGACAAACAAAGCTAGTGGATTTGATGGAATTCCACCTGAGACCATTCAAATCCTAAAAGATGATGCTGTTAGAGTGCTACAGTCAATATGCCAGCAAAATTGGAAAACTGAGCAGTGGCCACAGGACTGGGAAAGGTCAGTTTTCATTCCAATCCTGAAGAAGGGCAATGCCAAAGAATGTCCAAACTACTGCACTTCACCTACTAGCAAGTTAATGCTCAAAATCACTCAAGCTAGGATTCAACAATATGTGAGCTGAAAACTTCCATATGTACAAGCTAAATTTAGAAAAGGCAATGGAAAATGGAACCAGAGATCAAATTGCTGACAACTGTTGGATAATAGAAAAAGAAAAAAAAATCCAAAAATTATCTACTTCTGCTTTCTGGACTTTTCTAAAAACTTTCACTGTGTGGATCACAACAAACTATGGAAAATTCTGAAAGAGATGGAAATACCAGACCTTCTTACCTGCCTCTTGAGAAACCTGTATGTAGATCAAGAAGCAACAGCTAGAACTAGACATGGAACAACAGACTGGTTCCAAGTTGGGAAAGGAGTACTTCAAGGCTGTATATTGTCACCCTGTTTATTTAACTTATATGCAGAGTACATAAAGTGAAATGCTGGGCAAGATGTATCACAAGTTGGAATATCAAGAACCTCAAATATGCTGATGACACCACCCTAATGGCCGAAAGTGAAGAGGAACTAAAGAGCCTCTCAATGAAGGTGAAAGAGAAGAATGAAAAAGCTGGCTTAAAATTCAACATTCAAAAAACTAAGATCATGGCATCCAGTCTCATCAATTCATGGCAAGTAGATGGGGAAATAATGGAAACAGTGACAGACTTTATTTTCTTGGACTCCAACATCACTGTGGATGGTGACTGAAGCCATGAAATTAAAAGACACTTGCTCCTTGGAAGAAAAGCTGTGATAAACCTAGACAGCATATTAAAAAGCAGAGACATCACTTTGATGACAAAGGCCAGCACAGTAAAAGCTATGGTTTTTCCAGTACTCATGTATGGATATATGAGAGTTGGACCATAAAGAAGGCTGAGCAATGAAGAATTGATGCTTTTGAACTGTGGTGCTGGGGAAGACTCTTGAGAGTCCCTTGGACTGCAAGGAGATCAAACCTGTCAATCCTAAAGGAAATCAACCGTGAATATTCACTGGAAGTACTGATGCTGAAGCTAAAGCTCTAATAATTTAGCCATCTACTATGAAGAGCCAACACATTGGGAAGGACACTGACACTAGGAAAGACTGAGGGCAGGAGGAGAAAGGGGTAACAGAGGCTGAGATGGTTGACTGGCATCATCGACTCAATGGACATGAGTTTGTCAAACTCTGGTTGCAGAGAAACTTGGAGTGCTTCAGGCCGTGGTGTGGCAGAGTCGAACACCACTGAGTGACTGAATGAGGACAGCAACCCCATTTGGCTACTGTGATTATGCCGCTGGTGCAGTGAATCTGTTTAAAATTTATCCAATGTAAGTTTTGATAAAGTCTTTACAGTAAAAATACCTCAGTAAAGTTTGATTATTACTCAAAGCTGCATATATTTTCAATCACATTTTCAGCCAAATATGAATTAATCTTTTTGGCACATATTTTTATATTCTCATGTTATAAATTTTCCCATAATTAACTATTCAAATATCTTAAAGTGAGTTAATATCTAATGTTGTGAGAACTTATATATACAGTCACATTCATATTTTTTGGGGAGTTTGGCATTTACTATAATATTTTGGGACTATTATTTACAATATTAAATATATTTTAAGAGTTATTATCTGTGATTGAAAAATTTCAATTTTGGTATTCTGTTATATAAGCAAATGCATCAAAACATAAGATATATTTAATAATATTTACTTTATCAGAGTCTGCATTATTTAAACAAACCTAGGGAAATGTTCATTTTAGGAAACAGTTCCATCAATTATGAACTCTCCATGCTATGAAATACCACCAGCCACAATATTTTTAAAAGACAATTACTGATTAATTGACTTTATAGTCATTAAAAATACTTACTTTGAGATAAATATATATTGAAGAAACATAGTAAATACTCCTATGTAATGTTGTTATATTTTTGAAAAAATATACAAATAAATAAAGAACCAGAATAAATATAATAAGCTTAAAAATTTCATGTCATAAGATCACAGAGAATACTAGAAATATTTACATATTTCTTTTAATAATAATCAGCTCCCATGATTATAATAGAGTAAATAAGTGGTAATTAAATGTGTCAATATACTTTCTATTGGTTACTTTATTAAAAATTATATTATTTATGTGAAAATCCATGTAAGGTCAAATATGTAAAAAATTATTTTTTATAATTATATTTCAGTTATGAGGGGGAAATTATAGATTAAAATTTCAATAAACTATAAACACACAAAAGTTTATACACAAACTATTGGCTCTTCTTTTATAATTAATTGGATTTTCCATTAGCATTTGGTCTTTCAGTGTTGGCTCCTGTATGCTAATTTCAACAGTTGGAATGAAGAACAAAAGCTCATTTTTGCACAATATTTGCAATGAAATGAATTCTTTCAGGCATCTTTTTTTTTGTAGAATTTTCTATGGCACAAGCTTATGTTGACATTTATTTTTGAAATTCACTTATGATTTTCGAAGAATCTTGAACTGTTATTTCATTTTTTACCCAAGCTGAAAATGAAAGTTATGTAAACATAACTTCAACTTGATGAACTGTCTGGTCAAAACCATGCACTATTTTGATGTATGCAACTATTTTAATTTGGTAAATTTCTGAATGTTTCCATACATGCATCTCTAGGCCTTTAGTCAAGAATGAACGCTACTTTTCAAGAAGCTTATAAAATTGTTTTCTGATTAAATACTCTACATATAATTTATTACTGTTTCATGTTTGTTTTCTATAAAATTCATCAAGATAGAAACCATATTTTAAAAACACATACCTCACATAAAGAGTATTTGAAAAAAAAACAAAATCAAGTTTTGTGTATGTATATATATACATACATATACTTATGAATGTATAGACACATATACATGTGTATATATGTATTAATTACATAAGATCTTTTGTATGGTACCATTATTTTATATACTTCAATGCTATGCACCTTTCTTTTCTCAGAGGGAAATTTTTACCAACTATTTGATATGATCTTAATAGGCACCATGTCCTGATTTAACCCTCAGATCTGTCTTCCTTCAGAAATTTCTATAGTGTGCATAGGACATGACCATGAGGCTGTCACTTGGGTGTTGTTCTTTGGGTATCCCACAGGCATTTCAATCTCAATATATTTAAAAACCAATACAATATTGTAAAGTAATTAGCCTCTAATTAAAATAAATAAATTTAAATTTAAAAAAATCAAAACAATATCTTTTTTTTAACAACAGGGTTTCAGTTGCCAACTACATATGACTTTTCCCAAATACACAAGTCCAGAAGAACTATGTCCCTTATGTAGAACAATATTATAAATAATTTTAGATATTCGCTTTACATAAAAATGTGCATAATTTTTAATTCGATACTAAAATATATACTTTACTCAGTGTTATATCATACTTCTGTTCCATACTACCTAATGTAGTTGCCTGTTCATTCGAGTACTTGCATGGTCATTATTGTTGTTCAGTCACTCAGTCATGTCCAACTCTTTGCGACCCCATGGACGCCCTTAAAGTGCTTTTATTTTCCCAAAATAGAGAAATCATGGCTTACAAGTGAAGGAAAAATTATAACAATAACTCTATATGTTTTTAGCTAATATTTATTAGGAGCTAACATATTCAAGGAACTCTGCTAAGTATTTTAAAACATTTTTATTTTAGTCAGTGCTAACTGTATATTGGATAATAATTAATGACAATGATTGCTCATAACTGTTAAATACTTATGTCTTAGTCTTGTGCCATACAGAATACTTTTCATGCATTGTTGCATTTAATCATCAGAAATCCATTTTATTAAGTATTATTACCCTCATTTCAAAGATGAGAGAACTGAAGCTTAGCAAATATAAGTGATTTGCCCCAAATCTCCCAGCTGTTTAACTGACTGAATTAGACTTCAAACCAGAGCAATCTGACCACAGTGAATGTCAAACCACTGTTGAACTGGGTGCAACATACCACCAGTAAATTTGAATTTGCTATTAAAGCTCATCACTAATTTTAGAAGCTCAACTGATTTTAATGGTTTATACATAGGATATGAGGAAATTTAGGGGAGACAAAATAAAAGATATGCAACATTTAAAATCATTCCTGTCCTGCTGAGAAGACTAAAGCAATTCAGAATACAAAAATCATAAGAGAGGCTTTTGTTGTTTGCTCTTTCTTTCTTTTTTTTTTTAATTGAGGTAATTGACATATAACATCATGCAAGTTTAAGGTGTATAACATGTTAACTTGGTGCATTTATATATTACAATATGATAACCACCATAGCTCACTTAATACTTCTCATCACTTCACATCATTATCATTTCGCTTTTGCAGTGGGGACAATTAGGATCTAGTTTTTTGTTTCTTTGCTTGTTTTGTTGTTGTTGTTGTTGTTTTGTTTGTTTTATTTGCCACTTTCTGCATGGCATGAGGGATTGTAGTTCCCTGAGTAGGGAACAAACCTGTGACCTCTGCAGTGAAAGTGAGGAAACTTAATCACAGGAAATTCAAGATCTACTTTCTTAGCAGCTTTGAAGTTTATATTGCAATATTGCTGAGTATAATCTTTATGCCTTGCATTGATCTCCATTAATTATATGTCTACCTGTTACAAATTTGTAGCCTTTAACAGTATCTCCTGGATTTCCCTACCTCACAGCCCCTAATTTCATAAGTATGATTTTTTCAGATTCCATATATGAGTGATATCATGCAGTTTTTGTCTTTCTCTGATGTATCTTACTAAGCACAATGTCCTCAAGGTTCATTTATGTTGTGAAAAGTGGTCAGATATCCTTCTTTCCTTTTATCTGAATGTTATTCAATTGTATATGTATCTATGTGTATCTGTGTATGACATATATGTATATGTGTACAGCTTTATCCATTTATCCCTTAAGCCACACATTGTTTTTAAAATCTGGATAGGTTTTAGGCTTTTAGGCATAAACATGACAAAGTCAGTATCTAGTTTTAAATTCTTATTTTATGTGGAAGATTGGATTTTCATATACCATTCCATCTGAATTAAGCTATTCACATTCTTCTGTAAAAGTACTTATTTCACAGATTCCTTCCAGCAGATTTTATAAGAAAATAACAACTGGCTGATTTGCCAGTCACTCAGAGGAGTGGAAATTATTCTTGATTTTCAAAAGTTAACAGAGAACTTTTTAGAGAGGAGACAATAGACTGCTCTAGTAATAGGATTATTTGTGGATTATATAAAAAATGCTGAAAATATTGTACATATCTGCTGTTTTAATTTTCTGCCTCAAAGAAAAGCTAGGGTCAATAGTCAAACCCAGTATGTATGTAAATAAATGCTTATAAGCTCTAGAGAACACTGTCCAGATGCCTGAGGGGGTTCAGCACAGTCTCATTTTTGGTGCTAAGAAACGGGGAAATTGAGACTTTTCAGATTTAAGGAGTTTCCCAGTCTGAAGCAATTCCAGTGCATTTAAAGTATAAATTCTATTCACCAGATTACTGTTTTACTCTTGCTTCAGTGCATACAGAGCTATTGCCATTAAAAAAAAAAAAAAAAAGGAAAGAAAGAAAGAGAGGTAATCCCACAGACTATTTCAGTAGAAAGTTAATTTCAGGCAGAACAAAATAAATAACTAAAAGATCCTCCCCTTTTATTTAAAAACACAGCAACAACAATAGCAACATTATTAATACCCTCCTCCACACTGCCTAGTTGTAACTTTTGTCATTATTTGGAACAAAGGACCAATAATGTTTTATTTCTTTTCTTTTTTTTTTTTTTAGGAAGACATTATAATTTAATACTGTTTGTTAGATAAAATTCTTACAACATTTTAACTGGAAATCCCAACTCCATTGAGTTTCAGAGCTGCTAAGAAATATTTCAGTTTATGATTTCTTAAGTTTAGACTTCTGAAGATTCTTTAAATGAATTGTACATTCTAAGGGTGGGTTGTTTTTTGCTTCAGCCTCTTTATTGCAATGGATCAATTCCAGACCAGATATATCTACTTGTTCTGTGTAGCACTTGGTGGGCATATTAAATTTGAGGACCCCTGTATTTCTTCTATTTTGGAGAAGTTTATGCCATTTCCTTAATGTTCTTTTTTTGGTTGTGCTGCATGACTGGTGGGATCTTAGTCCCCTAACCAGGGATTGAACCTGGGCCCTCTGCACTGAAAGCACTGAGTCCTAACCACTGGACCACCAGGGGATTCCTTCAATGCTGTACTTGTGACTCTCTCATTAGGTGTATGTTGGAGATGTCCAATTGATCCTACATATTTTTAAACTGCTTTATCATAATTATGATTTAGCCTTTTTATTTCACTATGATAGGTTTTGGGGAAGTTCCTTGATATTCTTCCATTTTAGTAATTCCCTCATGATTATCTCACCTATTGAAATTTAAAAAGTTAACTTCTATTTTTCACTTTGTAGGATTTCTAATTTTTTTTCAAAATGCCTATTTTCATTTCATTTCTGCTTCTTTATTTCATAATTTCTTGATCCATAAGTGTATTATTCCTTTTTTAAAAATCTCTTTGAGCATTCTAAAATCATGTCAAGATTCCTTTTATTTATTTTCATTTTGTTGCTTCTTAGTTTTCTTCATGTGGTATAAAATTTTATTTATTTTCTTTTTTTGTCATTTTCTTTTTTTTTAATTTTATTTTGTTTTTAAACTTTACAATATTGTATTAGTTTTGCCAAATATCAAAATGAATCCGCCACAGGTATACCTGTGTTCCCCATCCTGAACCCTCCTCCCTCCCCATACCATCGCTCTGGGTTGCAGCCAGCCCCAAGAATCCAGTATTGTGCATCGAACCTGGACTGGCGACTCATTTCATACATGATATTATACATGTTTCAGTGCCTTTCTCCCAAATCTTCCCACCCTCTCCCTCTCCCACAGAGTCCATAAGACTGATCTATACATCAGTGTCTCTTTCGCTGTCTCATACACAGGGTGATTGTTACCATCTTTCTAAATTCCATATATATATGCGTTAGTATACTGTATTGGTGTTTTTCTTTCTGGCTTACTTCACTCTGTATAATAGGCTCCAGTTTCATCCACCTCATTAGAACTGATTCAAATGTATTCTTTTTAATGGCTGAGTAATACTCAATGGTGTATATGTACCACAACTTTCTTATCCATTCATCTGCTGATGGACATCTAGGTTGCTTCCATGTCCTGGCTATTATAAACAGTGCTGCGATGAACATTGGGGTACACGTGTCTCTTTCCCTTCTGGTTTCCTCAGTGTGTATGCCCAGCAGTGGGATTGCTGGATCATAAGGCAGTTCTATTTCCAGTTTCTTAAGGAATCTCCACACTGTTCTCCATAGTGGCTGTACTAGTTTGCATTCCCACCAACAGTGTAAGAGGGTTCCCTTTTCTCCACACCCTCTCCCGCAT
Organism: Bos javanicus; assembly: GCF_032452875.1. Taxonomy (NCBI): domain Eukaryota; kingdom Metazoa; phylum Chordata; class Mammalia; order Artiodactyla; family Bovidae; genus Bos; species Bos javanicus. The sequence goes on along the minus strand of NC_083876.1, from coordinate 6,096,816 downwards.
TTATTGCTTGTAGACTTTTGGATCGCAGCCATTCTGACTGGCGTGAAATGATACCTCATAGTGGTTTTGATTTGCATTTTTCTGATAATGAGTGATGTTGAGCATCTTTTCATGTGTTTGTTAGCCATCTGTATGTCTTCTTTGGAGAAATGTCTATTTAGTTCTTTGGCCCATTTTTTGACTGGGTCATTTATTTTTCTGGAGTTGAGCTGTAGGAGTTGCTTGTATATTTTTGAGATTAGTTGTTTGTCAGTTGCTTCATTTTGTTTTATTTCTTAATTAAGGGCAATCAAATATATTATGAAGCACTTAGTGTAATTGTGATATTCAAGAATAACTTTAACATTACAACACATGTAATCCTTCTCAGATCCAATACAAAAGTCTATCAGAAAGAAGTAATGGAATTTGGAAACATGAAATGAGAGTTAAAAGATTTAGAATTAAGTACTTTGGAAAGTTGCCACTGATATTTAAATCAAATGGACTGTACAGATGTAACATCTGCCCAGCAGGGAACTGCACTAATAAACTTATTTGTAGTTATTAAAGTTATGAGTAAACAGCTAAGCTATGTGTTTTTTTCTATTGCTATTATGGTGGAACAATCAAGTTTGGTGTAAAAATGTTCTAACTGTATGATTAAAAAGCTATTTTTCTTCAACCTATTATTAGGTGACAACCAAAAGTAGAGCTATCTTAATGTAATATTTTGATTATATAAAATTTAAAGAGTTGGAATAATGTTCTATTAGATCTAGAATTTATTTAAAATAAGGAAATGAAGTTAAAATTTTTTACCTCATTCATAAATTAAACTTTCAGAAATGTTTGAATCTAATTTGGACAGTTTTTACTACATTTCTAATTATTTGCTGGAACTCAAGAAGAAGAGGTTAAAATTTCTATAACACTCAGTTTTATTTTCTTATCTCTCTCTTTCATTCTTTTTGATTGGAGAAGTTTTTGTGTCATATTACATTTAATTAGATATTTCATTTTAATCACTTACTTGAAGTCTTTCTTCTACTCTTGAATATAAGATGTATCTGGAGGAAAGGTCATATCTCTTAATTCACTGGCATTTTCTGGAATAGTGTCTGAGACAGGTTTGTTAAATAGAGAATGAAGAAACAAAATGTTGGATAATACCAGGTAGAAAAAATCAAAGATTCTCTTAAGAAAATTTCTGAGAGTAATTGTACCAAGATTTTAGGAGGAAATAGAAATAAGAAAAATACCCAACATGTATCAATGTAATACAATCAGATAGATGGCAATTTTGATTTTATGTTAAGATTTGTGAAATTTACAGTATTTGAAGAATTAAGTAAATAAAGAAAATAAAATCAGTATTGAAAATCAAAATCCATATTGACAATCAAAATCCATAATGAAGGAATATGTTAATAAGTTGTATTGCTTAGTCCTCTTACGTTTATGGAGACAGAGACTTTTCAGTCTAAACATTTGAAGCCAGAAAATTTTCATAAATCATCTAGAGACCCACTTAAACACACTATTATATTAAGTGACAGAAGAACGCAGAAAATACCTCGTCACACTGTGCATCCTCTGAAATAATTTTTTAAAGTGTATATCAATTATTTAAAGAAGGATCTTAGTCCATGGGTTGGCTAAGAGTCAGACATGACTGAGCGACTTCCCTTTCACTTTTCATTTTCATGCATTGGAGAAGGAAACGGCAACCCACTCCAGTATTCCTGCCTGGAGAATCCCAGGGACAGGGGAGACTGGTGGGCTGCCATCTATGGGGGCGCACAGAGTCAGACACGACTGAGGTGACTTAGCAGCAGCAGCAGTATTAGCATCATAAGTATTAAACAGTAAGCAGGAGAGGTCCAGCAAGAGTTCAGTTCTGACTCAGTTCAAATGGACATCAGCTAAATGGCCTGAAGTTTGCTTTTATTTTAATAATGTCTCATGTTTGAAAAAAAAAGAAAAAAGTGTCCAGGTCATTAAGCCGACACGTTCTGAATGTGTGCTTGCTAGGTAGTTTCAGTGCTGTCCAACTATGTGTACCCTATGGGCTGTAGCCCACCAGGCTCCTCTGTCCATGGATTCTCCAGGCAAAGATACTAGAAATGCATTGCCATGCCCTCCTCCAGGTGATGTTCCCAATCCAGGGATAGAACCTGCATCTCTTGCATCTCCTGCATTGGCAGGCAGGTTCTTTTACCACTCGTGACACCTTGGAAGCCCAACAAGTTCTGAAGCTGGCTTAAATGACCTGCTGAAATTATTAATGTTAATTAAACTTGCATAGAGTCTTTTGGAATACAATGGAAAGGTATTCTGTAAAGATACTAAATAATGGTTAAAGTTTTCCTCTTCTGCTCTGGGCATTAGTTTTACAATAATGATTAATAGAAATCTTTGCTCTCATGGGACTCATATTCTCATCAGAAACATACTTAAATCCCCAAATTAATATTACATAATATAGAGAGAGCACACAATGCTCTCATAACACCTAAACTACGTGTTTCAAAGAATTTTTATAGGAGTTTTAATTAGTTTGTAAGAAAAATTCCTGTCAAAGTATTTCAAATAGACAGTATGTCATGTAAGAAGAATCCCAAGCAAATATGATCATGGCACACTAGAAAAACAAAAGGGAGCTTGTATATGCTTAAAGGTGAGTTGTCACAAATACCCAGAAATCTGCTCATTAATTGCCTCAAGAGCTCTGAAAAGGAGATTTGATTTTATCTCAAGATAAAAATCAGGAAGTCATTAAATAATTTATCTTTAAGCAGGTGAGTAAAGTGATTAGAATGCTAATACATTTTTAAACTATCTGCCAAATAGTTTGAAGAAGACAAGAGGGTGGCATGAAGATAAGGCTTTCAAATATCCTGTGGAGGTTGGTGACTTGAATAAGAGTACTACCAGACACAATAAGGAAACTCAAGTATATTATGAACATAAAAATTTATAAGGTGCAGCAAAATAGTGCTTAAATGGAAATTTATTCTATTAAAGGTATGCATTAGCTAAATAAACATCTAAAATTAATAATCTAAAATTTCATTTTGGGAAACTAAGGAAGAAAAACAAGTAAAGCCTAAAGTAAGCAGAAGGAAAAAATAATAAAAATAGAGCAAAAATCAATAGAATTAAAAATAAGAAAAATGTGTTACTGTGAGTTTCTCAGTCATGTCTGACTCTTTGCTACCCCATGGACTGTAGCCGACCAGGCTCCTCTGTTGATGGAATTCTCCAGGCAAGAATACTGAGTTAGGTAGCCATTTGATGGGGAAAAGCAGCATAATTAAAAGCTGGTTCATTGAACAGATAAATAAGTTGGTAAATCTCTAGCTAAACTAACCAAGAAAAAAAGTTGTTCAGTTCAGTCACTCGGTCATGTCCGACTCTTTGCGACTCCATGAATTGCAGCACGCCAGGCTTCCCTGCCCATCACCAACTCCAGGAGTTCACTCAAACTCATGTCTATCGAGCTGGTGATGCCATCCAGCCATCTCATCCTCTGTCGTCTCCTTCTCCTCCTGCCTTCAATCCCTCCCAGCGTCAGAGTCTTTTCCAATGAGTCAACTCTTCGCATGAGGTGGCCAAAGTACTGGAGTTTCAGCTTTAGCACCAGTCCTTCCAAAGAGCACCCAGGGCTGATCTCCTTTATTTATTTATTTTTCTAAAGTTTGCATTTATTGAGCTTAATTGATATTTAAATATGTCATTCATAAATAATGAAAAGTGTTCCTTGCTTTGCCATAATCTCCTTTAGAATGGACTGGTTGGATATTGCAGTCCAAGGAACTTTCAAGAGTCTTCTCCAACACCTCAGTTCAAAAGCATCAATTCTTCGGTGCTCAGCTTCCTTCACAGTCCAATTCTCACATCCATACATGACTACTGGGAAAACCAGAGCCTTGACTAGACAGACCTTTGTTGACAAAGTAATGTTTCTGCTTTTGAATATGCTATCTAGGTTGGTCATCACTTTCCTTCCAAGGAGTAAGCGTCTTTTAATTTCATAGCTGCAATCACCATCCGCAGTGATTTTGGAGCCCAAAAATGAAGAAAAAAAGAAAGAAGATGCCAATTACCAGTATTAAAAGTGAAAGAAGATGAGCATCACAGATCACATAAGAATTGAAAATAAAATAAATTTTATAAACAACTCTAAAATTTAATAGCTTTTATAAAAATAGAGGAGTTGCTTGAAAGACACATGCTACCACAAGTCACACAATGAAAAATAACTAATCTGAATAAGCCATAGGTAATAAAGACACTGAATCAACCATCACGAACCTTTCAAAAAAGAAATAACCTGTAACTAATGGTTTCATTGATGAATTTTGCCAAACATTTAAGGAAAAAAGGACACCAGTTCTTTGCAATCTCTTGGAAAACAGAAAAATGATCCATATTCTATTTTATTCAATGTGGCCATAATAGCTATAAAAGGAAACCCATAAAAAGATATTACCAGGTAGGAAAACTGTAGTCTCTCTTGTATAGAGAGGTCACACTCTTAGCAAAATATTATTAAATCAATTCCAGTATGTACACAAAGAATTACACAATATGATCAAGGACGATTTATTTCAGATATGCAAGGCAGTTTTAACAATTGAAATCAATCAGTCTAAATCATATCAACAAACTACAGAAAGCAATTCATATGATTCTGTCACTTGTTGCATAAACAACTTCTGATAAAATCTAAAGTAAAGAAAACAGGAAATAGAGGGGAATTTCTTCAAATTGATAGAGAAATCCACATAACATCATTTATAACAGGAAGTTAAACATATTTCCTCTAAGAACTAGGAAAAGGCAAAGATATCCCTGTTAGCAACACTGTTCAACATTATACTGAAAGGCCCATCTAGTATATAAAGAAAATAAAGGTATAGAGACAAAATAAGAAAAGTTAAAACTCTCATTCTTTACAGATGATATTATTGTCTATGTAGAAAATCCTAAAGATTGAAATATAAATTTCCATAGTGAAAAAACCACTACTCTAGGGTAAACGGGCTTCCCTGGTGGCTCAGATGGTAAAGTGCCTGCCTGCAGTGCGGTAGACCCAGGTTTGATCCCTGGATCCCCTGGAGAAGGAAATGGCAACCCACTCCAGTACTCTTGCCTGGAAAATTCCGTGGACTGAGGAGCCTGGTGGGCTACAGTCCATGGGGTCGCAAAAAGTCAGACACCAGACACGATTGAGTGACTTCACTTTCACTTTCACTAGGGTAATAGGATACAAGTTTAGTATTCAAAATTAATTTCTTCCCAAAATACTAGACATGAACAATTAGAATTAAAAATTGTAACACAGTACAATTTATTTTGGCACCAAAAATGAGAAAATTGCTTGTACATAAATCTAACAAATATGCACAAGAATGGAATGAAGAAAACTATAAAACACCAATGAACAAAAATTTGATGAAGGTACAAATAGATGGAGATATATTTTATGTTTATAGATAGGAAGACTCATTGTTAAGATATTAATTCTTTCCAACCTGATCTATGCAATCTCAATCAAAATCCCAATGAGCTATTGTGCATATTAACAAAGTTATTCTAAAGATTAGGTAAAAATGCAGAAGACCAAGAATAGCCAAGACAATACCAAAAAAGGAGAACAAAGTGAGAAAACTCATACTTCTTATCTTGCTGATCCTACCAGTTACATCAATTGTCTTGCTGTATCTCACAACAGACTTTAAGACTAACTTTCTTTATGCCTGGATCTAATGGGTACACAACAAAACTCATCTTGCTCAAGCAAGATGTTTTTCCTTAAGCTCTGTACTAATGATTAGATAATAACAATGTATCTTGCTTGAGAACATGTTTCTGCTTATTAAAAAGGACATTCTGACTAACCTTGTTATCTTGTGGGAGTGGGTCTGGTAAGACCTTTCTATTGTTATGAAAGGCAAAATGATAGGATACTGAAAGAGGAACTCCCCAGGTCAGTAGGTACCCAGTAGGCTACTGGAGATCAGTGGAGAAATAACTCCAGAAAGAATGAAGGGATGGAGCCAAAGCAAAAACAATACCCAGTTGTGGATGTGACTGGTGATAGAAGCAAGGTCCAAACTGTAATGAGCAACATTGCATAAACACCTGGAATGTTAGGTCCATGAATCAAGGCAAATTGGAAGTGGTCAAACAGGAGATGGCAAGAGTGGACGTCGACATTCTAGGAATCAGCAAACTAAAATGGACTGGAATGGATGAATTTAACTCAGATGGCCATTATATCTACTACTGCGGGCAGGAATCCCTTAGAAGAAATGGAGTAGCCAACATGGTCAACAAAAGAATTTGAAATGCCGTACTTGGATGCAATCTCAAAAACGATAGAATGATCTCTGTTCATTTCCAAGGCAAACCATTCAATATCACAGTAATCCAAGTCTATGCCACAACAAGTAATGCTGAAGAAGTTGAAGTTGAACAGTTCTAAGAAAACCTACAGGACCTTTTAGAACTAACACCCAAAAAAGATACCCTTTTCATTATAGGAAACTGGAATACAAAAGTAGAAAGTCAAGAAACACCTGGAGTAACAGGCTAATTTGGCCTTGGAATACAGAATGAAGCAGGGCAAAGGCTAACAGAATTTTGCCAAAAGAATGCACTGGTCATAACAAACACCCTCTTCCAACAACACAAGAGAAGACTCTACACGTGGACATCACCAGATGGTCATCACCGAAATCAGATTGATTCTATTCTTTGCAGCCAAAGATGGAGAAGCTCTATACAGTCAGCAAAAATAAGACTGGGAGATGACTGTGGCTCAGATCATGAACACCTTATTGCCGAATTCAGACTTAAATTGAAGAAAGTAGGGAAAACCACTAGACCGTCCAGGTATGACCTAAATCAAATCCCTTATGATTATACCGTGGAACTGAGTAATATATTTAAGGGACTAGATCTGATAGATAGAATGACTGATGAACTATGGATGGAGGTTTGTGACATTGTAAAGGAGACAAGGATCAAGACCATCCCCATGGGAAAAAAAATGCAAAAAAGTAAAATGGCTGTCTGAAGAGGCCTTATAAATATTTGTGAAGAGAAGAGGAGTAAATAACAATGGAGAAAAGGAAAGATATAAGTATCTGAATGCAGAGTTCCAAAGAATAGCAAGACGAGATAAGAAAGCCTTCCTTAGCGATCAATGCAAAAAAATAGAGGGAAACAACAGAATATGAAAGACTAGAGATCTCTTCAAGAAAATTAGAGTTACCAAGGGAACATTTCATGCAAGGATAGGCTCAATAAAGGACAGAAATGGTATGGACCTAACAGAATCAAAGGATATTAAGAAGAGGTGGCAAGAATACACAGAACTGTACAAAAAAGATCTTCATGACCAAGATAATCAGGATGGTATGATCACTCACCTAGAGCCAGACATCCTGGAATGTGAAGTCAAGTGGGCCTTAGCATCACTTTGAACAAACTAGTGGAGGTGATGGATTTCCCGTGGAGCTATTTCAAATCCTGAAAGATGATGCTATGAAAGTGCTGCACTCAATATCCGAAAACAATTGGAAAATTCAGCAGTGGCCACAGGACTGGAATAGGTCAGTTTTCATTCCAATCCCAAAGAAAGGCAATGGCAAAGAATGCTCAAACTACTGCACAATTGCACTCATCTCACACGCTAGTAAAGTAATGCTCAAAATTCTGCAAGCCAGGCTTCAGCAGTCATGAACCGTGAACTTCCAGATGTCCAAGCTGGTTTTAGAAAAGGCAGAGGAACCAGAGATCAAATTGTCAACATCCTCTGGATCATGGAAAAAGCAAGAGAGTTCCAGAAAAACATCTATTTCTGCTTTATTGACTATGCCAAAGCCTTTGACTGCGTGGATCACAATAAACTGTGGAAAATTCTGAAAGAGATGGGAATACCAGACCACCTGACCCACCTCTTGAGAAACCTATATGCAGTTCAGGAAGCAACAGTTAGAACTGGACATGGAACAACAGACTGGTTCCAAATAGGAAAAGGAGTATGTCAAGGCTGTATATTGTCACCCTGCTTATTTAACTTATATGCAGAGTACATCATGAGAAACATTGGGCTGGAAGAAGCACAAGCTGGAATCAAGATTGCTGGGAGAAATATCAGTAACCTGAGATATGCAGATGACACCACCCTTATGTTGTAAGTGAAGAGGAACTAAAAAGCCTCTTTATGAAAGTGAAAAAGGAGAGTGAAAAAGTTGGCTTAAAGCTCAACATTCAGAAAACGAAGATCATGGCATCTGGTCCCATCATTTCATGGGGAATAGATGGGGAAACAGTGGAAAGTGTCAGACTTTATTTTTGGGGGCTCCAAAATCACTACAGATGGTGACTGCAGCCATGAAAATAAAAGATGCTTACTCCTTGGAAGGAAGGAAAGTTATGACCAACCTAGACAGCATATTAAAAAGCAGAGACATTACTTTGCCAACAAAGGTCCGTCTAGTCAAGGCTATGGTTTTTCCAGTGGTCATGTATGGATGTGAGAGTTGGACTATGAAGAAAGCTGAGCGCCGAAGAATTGATGCTTTTGAGCTGTGGTGTTGGAGAGGACTCTTGAGAGTTTCTTGGACTGTAAGGAGAGCCAACCTGTCCATTCCGAAGGAGATTAGCCCTGGGATTTCTTTGGAAGAAATGATGCTAAAGCTGAAACTCCAGTACTTTGGCCACCTCATGCAAAGAGCTGACTAATTGAAAAAGACTCTGATTCTGGGAGGGATTGGGGGCAGGAGGAAAAGGAGACGACAGAGGATGAGATGGCTGGATGGCATGCCTGACTCGTTGGACGTGAGTCTGTGTGAACTCCGGGAGTTGGTGATGGACAGGGAAGCCTGGCATGGTGCGATTCATGGGGTTGCAAAGAGTCAGATATGACTCAACAACTGAACTGAACTAATCTTGTTAATGTAAGATGTATTTTGTTGGATTTGATATGGTTAAAGTATACATGGTCTTGATAAGACTGGCAAGTGGTGGATTCTCTGTCCCGTTTCTGATGTCTATGTCAGATGCTTTCTCTGTCCTTTTTACTGTAATAAAACTTCTGGCAAACAAAAGCTCTGAGTGATCAAGTCTGATTCCTTGTTTCAAAGTTAAATCTTCTTATTCAGAGATCAAGATTCAGACATTACTCAACATAAGCTATCAAAAGGAGCCTGATGTTAATTTTCAAAAAGAAGGAAAAAAGAAGGTATAAACATAAAGTTTACACCTTTCACAAAAATTAACTTAAAATGAAACAGTTATTTGTATAAATCACAAAACATAGTCTACAAAAAAATTAAAAGAATGTCTAGTTGATCTTTTATTTAGTGATATGTTTTTTAGATACAATACCATAACTGTAATCCATGAAAGAAGATAAGTTGAAGTGATGTGACCAGATGTCCCAATCTCAGTTTTCTGAATGTTGAGTTTTAAGCCAGGTTTTTCACTTTCCAGGAGAAGGCAACCCACTCCAGTACTCTTGCCTGGAAAATCCCATGTATGGAGGAGCCTGGTAGGCTTCAGTCCATGGGGTCGTGAAGAGTCAGACATGACTGAGCAACTTCACTTTTACTTTTCACTTTCATGCACTGGAGAAGGAAATGGCAACCCACTCCAGTGTTCTTGCCTGGAGAATCCCAGGGATGGCAGAGCCTGGTGGGCTGCCATCTATGGGGTCACACAGAGTTGGACATGACTAAAGTGACTTAGCAGTTTCACTTTCCTCTTTCACCTTTTTCAAGAGACTCTTTAGTTTCTCTTCACTGTCTGCCATAAGGGTGGTGTCATCTGTATATCTGATGTATTGATATTTCTCCTGAAAATCTCAATGTCTACTTGTACTTCATCCAGCCAGCATTTCACATCATGTACTCTGCATATAAATTAAATAAGCAGGGTAACAATATACTGGACATACTGCTTTTCCAATTTTGAAACTGCCCATTTCCCTATGTCTGGTTCTAGCTCTTGCTTCTTCTTCTTCTTTTTAATCGTTTTTATTGAAGGATAATTGCTTTACATAATTTTGCTTTTTAGCATGAATCAGCCATAGGTATACATATATCTCCCCCCTTTTGAGCCTTCCTCCCACCAGTTCTCTCTCTAGCTGTTTCTTCCTAACCTGCATTCAGATTTATCAGGAGGCATGCAAGGCAGTCTGGAATTCCCATCTCTTTAAGAATTTTCCACAATTTGTTCTGAACCACACAGCCAAAGGCTTTAACATAGTCAACGAAGCAGAAGTAGTTTTTTTTTTTTTTTTCTGGAATTATCTTGCTTTTCCTATGATTCAATGGGTGTTGGCAATTTGCTCTCTAGTTCCTCTGCCTTTTCTAAATGAAGCCTGAACATCTGCAAGTTCTCAGTTCACATACTAGTGAAGCCTAGCTTGGAGAATTTTGAGCATCACTTTGTTAGTATGTACGATTATTGCAATTATGTGGTAGTTTGCACTTTCTTTGGTGTTGCCTTTCTTTGGGATTGGAATGAAAACTGACATTTTACAGTCCTCTGGCCACTGCTGAGTTTTCCAAATTTGCTGGGATATTGGGTGCAGCACTTTCACAGCATCATCTTTCAGGATTTGAAATAGCTGAACTGGAATTCCATCACCTCCACTAGCTTCGTTCATAGTGATGCTTCCTAAGCCCTCCTTGACTTTGCATTCCAGGAGGTCTGATTCCAAGAGGGTGATCACACCCATCATGGTTATCTGGGTCATGAAGATCTTTTTGTATAGTTCTTCTGTGCATTCTTGCCACCTCTTGTTAATATCCTCTGCTTCTTTTAGGCCCATACCATTTATGTCCTTTGTTGTGCCCATCTTTGCATTAAAGGGCTTCCCTTGTGGCTCAGCTGTTAAAGAATCCACTTGCTATGCAGGAGACCTGGGTTCTATCCCTGGGTTGGGAAGATCCCCTGGAGAAGGGAAAGGCTACTCTCTTCAGTATTCTGGCCTGGAGAATTCCAATGACTATACAGGCCATGGGGTTACAAAGAGTTGGACACAATTTAACGACTTTCACTTTCACTTGCCTGAAATATTCCCTTGGTATCTCTAATTTCCTTGAAGAGATCTCTAGTCTTTCCCATTCTATTGTTTTCCTCTTTCCCATTCTATTATTTTGCACTGATTTCACTGAGGAAGGCTTTCTTGCTATTTTTTGGAACTTTGCATTCTAATGGGTATATATTTCCTTTCTTCCATTACATTTCACTTCTCTTCATTTCTCAGCTACTTCATTTTGGGGTGGATGTTTTTGACCACTGCCTGCTGTACAGTGCTATGAACCTCTGCCCATAGCTCTTTAGCTCTTTAGGCACTCTGTCTATCAGAGCCAATCTCTTGAAACTATTTGTCATTTGCATTGTATAAACATAATGCATTTGATTTAGGTCATACCTGAACCCCTTGTGGCAGAAAGTGAAGAAGAACCCATTCAGGTATGACCTAAATCAAATGGTCTTTTGGGGGCTTTTCCTTTGCCTTGGACATGGGGTATCTTTTTTTGGTGGTATCCAACATTCTCCTGGTGATGTTTATTCAGTAGCTAGTTGTAATTCTGTTGTTCTTGCAGGAGAAGATGAGTGCATGTCCTTCTACTCCACCATCTTAGGAGTCATATGCAATAATCAATAAAGAATTCTTAAAATTCAGCAATACAATAATGGAGCCAAATTTTAAAAATGATTAAAGATAACTGACAAAGTATATACACAGATGACAAATAAGCATCCAATAAGATTTTGTATATAATTTGTCATTAGTAAAAACAATAATGAAGTACTACAACACACGTATTGGTTCTGTTCAATTCAGTTTAGTCACTCAGTTATGTCCAACTCTTTGTGACCCCATGGACTGCAGAATGCCAGGCCTCCCTGCCCATTGCCAACTCCCGTAGTTTACTCAAACTCATGTTCATTGAGTCGCTGATGCCATCCAATCACCTCATCCTCTGTCATCTCCTTCTCCTCCTTCCTTGTATCTTTCCCAGCATCAGTGTCTTTTCCAATAAATAAGTTCTTCGCATCAGGTGGCCAAAGTATTGGAGTTTCAGCTTTACCATCAGTTATTCCAAAGAATACTCAGGACTAATTTTCTTTAGGATAGACTGGTTGGATCTCCTTGCAATCCAAAAGACTCTCAGCAGTCTTCTCCAACACCTCAGTTCAAAAGCATCAATTCTTCAGCACTCAGCTTCCTTTATAGACCAACTCTCACATCCATAATGGCTCCTGGAAAAACAATAGCCTTGACTAGATGGACCTTTGTTTGGAAAGCAGTGTCTCTGCTTTTTAATATGCTCTCTAGGTTAGCCATAACTTTTCTTTCAATGAGTAAGTGTCTTAATTTCATGGCTGCAAAGCACCATCTGCAGTGATTTTGGAGCCCCCAAAATAAAATATCTCACTGTTTCCACTGTTTTCCCATCTATTTGCCATGAAGTGATGGGACTGAATGCTGTAATCTTAATTTTCTAAATGTTGAGCTTTAGGCCAACTTTTTCACTTTGCTCTTTCACCTTCATCAATAGGCTCTTTAGTTCTTCTTCACTTTCGGACATAAGGGTGGTGTCATCTGCATATCTGAGGTTATTGATAGTTCTCCTGGGAATCTTAATTACAGCTAGTGCTTCATTCAGCCCAGTGTTTCTCATGATGTACTCTGCATGTAAGTTAAATAGTAGGGTGACAATATACAGCCTTGATATACTCATTTCCTGATTTGGAACTAGCCTGTTGTTCCATGTCCAGTTCTACATGTTGTTTCCTGACCTGCATACAGATTACTCAAGAGGCAGATCAAGTGGTTTGTATTCCCATCTCTTTCAAAATTTTGCACAGTTTTTGGTGATTCACAGAGTCAACTTCATGGGAAATAGATGGGCAAACAGTGGAAACAGTGTCAGACTTTATTTTTCTGGGCTCCAAAATCACTGCAGATGGTGATTGCAGCCATGAAATTAGAAGACACTTACTCCTTGGAAGAAAAGTTATGACCAACCTAGATAGCATGTTCAAAAGCAGAAACATTACTTTGCCAACAAAGGTCCATCTAGTCAAGGCTATGGTTCTTCCAGTGGTCATGTATGGATGTGAGAGTTGGACTGTGAAGAAAGCTGAGTGCCGAAGAATTGATGCTTTTGAACTGTGGTGTTGGAGAAGACTCTTGAGAGTCCCTTGGACTGCAAGGAGATCCAACCAGTCCATTCTGAAGGAGATCAGGCCTGGGATTTCTTTGGAAGGAATGATGCTAAAGCTGAAACTCCAGTACTTTGGCCACCTCATGTGAAGAGTTGACTCATTGGAAAAGATTGATGCTGGGAGGGATTGGGGGCAGGAGGAGAAGGAGACGACAGAGGATGAGATGGCTGGATGGCATCACTGACTCGATGGACGTGAGTTTGGGTGAACTCTGGAAGTTGGTGATGGACAGGGAGGCCTGGCGTGCTGCGATTCATGGAGTCGCAAAGAGTCGGACATGACTGACTGACTGAACTGAACTGAACAGAGTCAAAGACTTTAATATAGTCAATAATACAGAAATAGACACCTATTAGAATTCTAGTCACTCTTTTGTTGTTGTTGTTGGATTATAGACAGTGTGGAAAATGCATGAAGCCCTGAGTTTTAATCTGTGTCCCCCCACTACTCAGTATATCCTGAGCCTTTAAGTTACCTTATGTTTCTCTGGACCTCAGTTTCCTCATTCATAAAATGAAGATAATGTTCACTACCATCTTCCTAGATGGATGTTGCTATGTCAAACAGTAATGGAAATTTAGTGCCCCTTTCTAGGGACATGATATTGCCAATATCTTATTACTGTATAGACTCAGAAACACCCCAGCTTATCTGTGTGGATGACTGACCAGAAGCTGCTTTGTTACCTGCTGCTTGCGACACGACTTGCCAAACTTTGATTTCTCCTCTGTCCTGCCCTTTTTTTTTCTTGAGTGTTAAATAATTGAGTTTATATTGTAATCTTTGGTGGGTTTTTTTTACAGGAATAAAAATTAACAGATTCATAAAGAAAAAAAAAAGAAAAAAAAAAGAATGTCTAAAATACAAAGAAATAATCATTCCAAGTGTTGGTAGTTTTAGAAAATGTCATTCATATATAGAGGGAATGAAAAAATGGTAGAACTTTTTAGACATTAAAAATTAAACTTTGTATAAAGGTACACATAGCTTTATCATATGACTCAGTAATCATACTCTAATTTGTACTCAGTTGACTTGAAAAAGACATTACACAAAACCCTGCAGGTGAATGTTTTTTGAAGTTTTATTCATAATCAAAAAAATCTGGAGGTAACCAAGGCATCCTTCAACAGATAATTTGGTGAACAAATTGGGGTAAATCCATAAAAGAAACTATATTCAGCAATTTTACTAATTGAGAGCTCAAGCCAAAGAAAAAATCGGTGTATAAATCTCACAGGAATACTGCTGATGGAAGACAGTGCTGATGGAAGAAGATGCATATAATAATTCCGATTATATGGTATTTTTGAGAAAGAAAATTATAGAGATAACAAAAACATAAAGATAATATAAAGATTAATGATTCTTGTAGATTCAGGGAATGGGGAGTAGATAGAATAGGTGAATATAGAGCTCTGAGCTAATTTCATATGATTCTGTAACAGATACCTAGCATGATGCACTTATCAAAACCCATAAAACCTGTATGCATGAAGAGCGAACCATAATACATGCAAATTACTATAAAATCATTTAGGAGGTTGGAGAATGCCAAGCTGGAATGCAGACTATGACAAAAAAATCTAATTATAGTTATGCTCATGTTTGTTCACATATAAAGAACAGTTGCTAACCGAGTAATTATGAAACTGCATGGAGCCATTTTACTCAGGGCTTGGGTTAAAATTTTCAATATCACTATTTGTGAATAATGGTATTGACTAATTAAGTAAATGGAAAGGAGGTATTTGGGGCTTGATTTCTCACTATTGGAGTCTGAATTTACAGATAAACAAGGATAAAATCTGGAATGATCTATGGTAATGGACTGGAGTTGGAGTGGCCAGCATGAACTCATGGTTACTGTAAAACAGATACATATATAAATGTTTATTTATATTCAAAATAATATAGATATACTTATTTCTCTGCTCTATGAGCGGGACCTGAAATACATGTTGAAACAAATATGGCCACTCCCCAAATCTTGGTTTCTGATGCCATTCCCTAGTAAAAGGAACTAAGGGTCTTCAGAAAAAGTCTTATTTTAGCTCCCTAGCAGAAAATAGATGCAGCCTTAACCCTGGAGTATCTTGTAATTACAGAAAGTAAGGAAGACAAAGTAAAGAATGGAGGAGGGATGGAGAGAGACAAAGAGAAAGAGAGAGAGAAAGCCCATATTGATGCAAGTATATAAAAAATAAAAAAGAACAAAGACAGGAGCCAACTGAAAGATTTCCCAGTGGTCAAACTGAAACAATTTGAGCTACACAATTTAAAGAAAAGGGAAGATTGGATTATATCCCAAATTATAAAATTAATATTCATTAATATATACTTTTTAAATGAATAAATAAATAAGGAAGGGAGGATAGGGTAGCAATTTAATTCCAAATCATTTTTCTAGGCACTCTGCCCTAAAGTTAAGGGAAGGTAACTCCTCACTCCTTAAGTGTGTGTTGCACTTTTACATTTCTTTTCAAAAATTACACTAGGGAAAGGTGTCAAAGTGAAACTTGAAAGTGGAGAAACGTGACAAATACTTCTCACGTAGGTCAAGATCAACATGAAGCACATTGACAGTATGTACCCTTGATATGATGTGATGAAAATAGCACTTTACATCTATAGTACTTCTTCCAATGATCTATAGGTTTAGTCTAATCATAAGAAAATCATCATACAAATCCCCAGTTGAAGAGCATTCTATAACTTACCTAACCAGTACTTCTCAAAATTCTGAAAGCCACCATAAATAAATAAAACATCTGAGAAACTAGGAGAGCCCAGAAAATGACTAACCATAAAGTATAATATTGGATGGAATCTTGGAATTTGAAAAGACATTGGATTAAAGCTGAAAATTAAATTAATTTTCAATTTCTTTGATAATAAAGTGTTAATTTTCATTTATGGATTTATTATGACTAACATACCATACAGATATAAGATGTTTATAATAGAAGAAATTATGTTTAGAGTGTATGAGAACTCAACATACTCCTTTCTAAATTTTTCAATAGAATTAAAAAATGAAGTCTAAGAATAAAGAGAGAAATAATTCCCTGTGTATATGGAGAATCTGAATTGCAAGGTTCATTACCAGTTGTGCTGCTTACAACAGCCAGACTATGAACCTCTAAAACTTATATATGAATTCTTAATTTTTCAAAAGTAAAATTATGACAATTAAGTTTACCTCTGATTAAAAAAATATGTTTTATATTTATTCTGGGATGAAAATTTAAGATATCCTAAAAATTTAATTAAAATATTCAAAAAACTTTAAACATACATCTGAGAGAAACGAACTATTGAAATAGAAGATAGGCATCAGGCTGTTTGCCGAAAACTTGTGCATTATGGTATAAAACTGGAATTAATGTAGGTGTTTATCAAAAAGCTTTATGAAAGATACATATCATGCTTATTAAGAAATGAGTAATTAAAACAAAAGTGAATTAGTATGTTTGAATAAAATAATTAAGAAATATTGAAACAGATAAAAGATAAAGTGAAAAATCTAAAGGGCTATTTTAAAAAAGAACAAAGAATAGAAAATAATTTTCTGCTTATTTTTAAAATTTTTTATTACATTATAGGTAATTTACAATGTATGAGTTCAGGTGTATGAATAATCAATTGTACATATACATATATCCACTCTTTTTTAGCTTCTTTGACCATGTATGTCGTTATGGATTATTGAGTAAAATTCCCTGTGCAGTACAGTAGGTTATTATTATCTATTTTATATATAGTAGTGTGTACATGTCAATCCCAATCTCCCAATTTATCCCTCCTCCAGAATTTTGTCACAGTTATCATGCATTTCTTTTCTATATAAGTTCAATGCAGTTCAGTCAATTGTGTCTGACTCTTTGTGACCCCATGGACTGTAGCATGCCAGGCCTCCCTGTCCATCAAACTCCCAGAGTTTATTCAAACTTATGTCTATCGAATTGGTGATGCCATCCAACCATCTCATTCTCTGTCATCCCCTTCTCCTACCACCTTCAGTCTTTTCCAGCATCAGGGTCTGTTCAAATGAGTCAGCTCTTCACATCAGGTGGCCAAAGTACTGGAGTTTCAGCTTCAGCATCAGTCATTCCAGTGAACACCCAGGACTGATCTCCTTTAGGATGGACTTGTTGGATCTCCTTGCAGTCCAAGGAACTCTCAAGAGTCTTCTCCAACACCACAGTTCAAAAGCATCAATTTTTCAGCTCTCAGCTTTCTTTATAGTCCAACTCTCACATCCATACATGACTACTGGAAAAACCATACCCTTGACTAGACGGACTTTTTCTTACAATGTTTCTGATTTATAATATGCTGTCTAGGTTGGTCACAGCTTTTCTTCTAAGGATCAAGTGTCTTTTAATTTCATGGCTGCAGTCACCATCTGCAGTGATTTTGGAGTCCCAGAAAATATAGTCTGTCACTGTTTCCCCATTTATTTCCCATGAAGTGATGGGACCAGATGCCATGATCTTAGTTTTCTGAATGTTGAGTTTTAAGCCAACTTTTTCAGTCTCCTCTTTCACTTTCATCAATAGGCTCTTCAGTTCTTCTTCACTTTCTGCCATAAGGGTGGTGTCATCTGCATATCTGAGGTCATTGATATTTTTCCATCAATTTTGATTTCAGCTTGTGCTTCATCCAGCTCTGCATTTCACATGATGTACTCTACATATAAGTTAAATAAGAAGGTTGATAATATACAGCCTTGATGTACTCCTTTCCCAAATTGGAACTCATCTGTTATTCCATGTCCAGTTCTAACTGTTTTCTTCTTGACCTGCAGAAAGATTTCTCAGGGGGCAGGCAAGGTGGTTTGATGTTCCCATCCTTTGAAGAATTGTCCAGTTTGTTGTGATCTACACATTCAAAGGCCTTGGTGAGAAATAGATGTCTTTCTGGAATTCTGTTGCTTTTTCTATGATCCAATTTCTGTTTGGTAAATAACTTTATATGTACAGTTGTTTTTTGGTTTCCACATACAGGTAATGTCTTTAGATATTTGTCTATCTCTGTCTGACTTACTTCACTCAGTATGATGATCTCTAGGTCCATCCATGATGCTGCAAATGGCATTATTTCATTCTCTTTATGGCTGAGTAGTATTCCATTGTGTAGATGTACTACATCTTACATATTGACTCCTCTGTCAATGAATATTGACAGGTTGCTTCCGTGTTTTGGCTATTGTAAACAGTGCTGCAGTTAACATAGAGGCACATGTATTTTTTGAATTACAGATTTCTCAGGGTATATGCCCAGGAATGGAATTGCTGGGTCATATACTAACTCTACTTTTAGTTCCTTAATGAACTTTCATACTGTTCTCCATAGTGGCTGTACCAATTTATATTCCATCAACAGTGTAAGAGGATTGCCTTTTCTCCACACTCTTGTCAGCATTTATTGTGTATACACATTTTGATGATGGCCAATTGGACTGGTAAGAGCTGATACTTCATTGTAGTTGTGATTTCCATTTCTCATCATAAAACAAGAAAGTTCCAGAAAAACATCTTCTTCTGCATTATTGACTATACCAAAGCCATTGACTGTGTGGATCACAACAAACTGTGGAAAATTTTTCAATTAGGAATACCAGACCACCTGACCTGCCTCCTAAGAAGTCTGTATGCAGGTCAAGAAGCAACAGTTAGAACTGGACATGGAACAACAGACTGGTTCCAAATCAGGAAAGGAGAACATCAAGGCTGTATATTGTCACCTTGCTTATTTAACATATATGCAGAGTACATCATGAGAAATGTTTGACTTGATGAATCACAAGCTGGAATCAACATATCTGGGAGAAATATTAATAGCCTCAGATATACAGATGGCACCACCCTTATGGCAGAAAGCAAAGAAGAACTAAAGAACCTATTCAAGAAAGTGAAAAAGGAGAGTGAAAAAGTTGGCTTAAAACTCAACATTAAAAAAACTAAGATCACAGAATCTGGTCCCATCACTTCCTGGCAAATAGTTGGGGAAACAATGGAAGCAGTGACAGATTTTATGTTTTTGTTCTCCAGAATCACTGCAGATGATGACTGCAGCCATAACATTAAAAAATGCTTGTTCATTGGAAGAAAAGCTATTATCAACCTAGACAGCATTTTAAAAAGCAGAGACATTACTTTGCCAACAAAAATCTGTCTAGTCAATGCTATGGTTTTTCCAGTAGTTATGTATGGATGTGAGAGATGGACTATAAAGTAAGCTGAGTGCAGAAGAATTTATGCTTTTGAACTGTGGTGTCAGAGAAGACTCTTGAGAGTCCCTTGGATGGCAAGGAGAGCAAACCAGTCCATTCTAAAGGAAATCAGTCCTGAGTGTTCATTGGAAGGATTGATGCTAAAGCTGAAACACCAATACTTTTGCCACTTGATTTGAAGAACTGACTCATAAGAAAAGCCCCTGATACTGGGAAAAATTGAAAAAGAGATGACAAGGGGATGACAGAGCATGAGATGGTTTGATGGCATCACTGACTCCATGGACATGAGTTTGAGTAAGCTCAGGGATTTGGTGATGGGCAGGGAAGCCTGGCATGTTTCAGTCAATGGGGTTGCAAAGAGTCGGACATGACTGAGTGCCTGAACAGAACTGAACTGGATAATTAATGATGATGAGCACTTTTTATACTTTTTTGGAAAAAATATATTTAGATTTGCCCATTTCTTGATTCTTTTTTTTTCTTCTGACATTGAACTGCATGGGTTCTTTGTATATCGTAAAGATTTATCTCTTGTCAGTCCCATCATTGGCAAATATTTTCTACTGTTTGTGGGTTGTCCTAAGAAATATAGATCAGTTGAATAAGATAGAAAGTCCAGAGAAACCCACACACCTATGGTCAACTATTCTCTGACAAAGGAGGCAAAATTATACAATGGAGAAAAGTAAATCTCTTCAATAAATGTTGCTGGGAAATCTGGACTGCTACATGTAAAACAATGAAATTAGAACACAACCTAACACCATACACAAAGATAAACTCAAAATAGAGTTTTGAGTTTAAATGTAATTTTAGATAATATAAAAATTCTTAGAGGAAAACATTGGCAGGATATTCTCTGATGTAAGTTGAAGCAAGATCTTTTACAATCAACTTCCTAGAGTAATAAAAATAAAGATCAAAAATGGGGGGGGGGAATCTAATTAAACTTAAAGTCTTCTACCAAACAAAGGAAACCTTAAACAATATGAAAAGACAGCCCGTAGAATGTCCATGTATATTTTATATTTTCTCTGTAAATGACCAAACACTACTGTTTATATTGTATTTATCTCTGAACAGGGAATGACTTGGAGTGATGATTGTCAGGGGGAATTGATTTATTTTTAAAAAGTATGCCTTCAATTATTTACATAATTTAAAAAACTAACTTTGCATTCCTATTAGCCTCTCTTTTTAATTTATCATTTTATAATTATTAAGGCATTATGTCCAGATGTTCTAAAATAGATTAATATTTTTGTTGAAATTAATTTAAATCTGTAAATAATATATTGCAATAATAGATTGTTATAGTCAAATGTATAGTTTACCTGTCCACTTTAAAATTTTATTTTAATTTTACCAATTGTGTAGATTTGTTTCAGTGCATCTAATTAATTTCTTTTAAACTCAATTCTTATGTAAACTTGTTGCAATAGATAAAATATAAATTTTCCTAAGTTTACTTTTTGACCATGCCCTTATGGAAAATCAGGAATTCTCTGTTGGTTCAGACAGTAAAGAATCTACCTGCAATGCAGGAGACCTGAGTTTGATCCATGGGTTGGGAAGATCCTCTGGAGAGGGGAATGGCAACCACTCCAGTATTCTTGCCTGGAGAATTCCATTGACAGAACAGTCTGGAGGGCTACCGTCCATGGGGTCACAAAGAGTCAGACTCAACTGAGTGACTAACACTTTCACTTTACTGAAAATCTCCTTATGCTTTGTTTTAGTAATTTATTGCTAACTTCTTTTAGCTATCCATAACAGAAACATGAAATTAAAAGATGCTTATTCCTTGGAAGGAAAGTTATGACCAACCTGGATAGCATATTCAAAAGCAGAGACATTACTTTGCCAACAAAGGTCCGTCTGGTCAAGGCTATGGTTTTTCCTGTGGTCATGTACGGATGTGAGAGTTGGACTGTGAAGAAGGCTGAGTGCCGAAGAATTGATGTTTTTGAACTGTGGTGTTGGAGAAGACTCTTGAGAGTCCCTTGGCCTGCAAGGAGATCCGATCAGTCCATTCTGAAGGAGATGAGCCCAGGGATTTCTTTGAAGGGAATGATGCTAAAGCTGAAACTCCAGTACTTTGGCCACCTCATGCGAAGAGCTGACTCATTGGAAAAGACTCTGATTCTGGTAGGGATTGGGGGCAGGAGGAGAAGGGGATGACAGAGGATGAGATGGCTGGATGGCATCACTGACTCGACGGACGTGAGTCTCAGTGAATTCCGGGAGTTAGTGATGGACAGGCAGGCCTGGCGTGCTGCGATTCATGGGGTCGCGAAGAGTCAGACACAACTGAGCGACTAAACTGAACAGAAACATAAACTACATTTAAAAACAATAATTTTTTATTTCATTATAACTTCTGAAAAAAAATTTAAAAATTTGACCAGTTTGAAAATTGAAATGTAGATAATTTATAATGTGTAGTTAGTTTCAGGTATAGAGCAAAACTCTCTCTCTCTCTCTCTCTCTCTCTATATATATATATATAAAGATATTGAATATATTTTCCTGTGCAAAAGGATCTTGTTACTTATTTTACATATAGTAGCAAATATATGTTAATCCTGAAATCCTAACTCATTTCTACCCCCATCCTCTCTGATAAGCATAAGCTTGTTTTAAATATCTGAAAAAGTATAAGTGTTAGTTGATCAGTCATGTCTGACTTTGTGACCCCAAGGGCTGGGGACCACCAGTCTCTTCTGTCCATGGAATTCTCCAGACAAGTATTCTGGAATGAGTAGCCATTCCTTTTCTATGTCTGTTAATCTATTGATATCTCAGTTTGAGAAATGTTAATTTACATTATTTTTTTAGACTCCATATATAAATGATATCATATGATATTTGTTTTTCCTTGACTTCATTTAGCATGGTAATTTATAGATCCATCCATGTTGCTACAAATGGTATTATTTTATTCTAACTTTATATGGTTGAGTAATATTCCATTGCATATATATACCACATTTTCTTTATTCATTCACTCGTCAATGGACACTTAGGTAGCTTCCATATCTTGGCTAATGTAAATAGTGCTATAATGAACATCGAGGTGCATGTATTTTTTCAAATTACAGTTTTCTATATATATGTGCTCAGGACTGGTGTTTTTGTATCATATGATAACTCCCTGGTGGCTCAGATATAAAGAACCTGCCTGCAATGCAGGAGACTTAGGTTCAGTCCCTGGGTGGGGAAGATCCCCTGGAGAAGGAAATGGCTTTGCAATGCAATATTCTTGCCTGGAGATTTCCATAGACAGAAGAGCCTGGCAGGGTAGAGTTCATGGGGTTGGAAATAGTTGCCGACTTTTCATAATGATTGTATTTTTAGTTTTTTAAAGAATCTCCATACTATTCTTCACAGTGGCTGTACTTACTTACATTTCCTCAACATTGTAGGAGGGTTCCTTTTTCAGCACACCCTTTCCTGAATTTATTATTTATAGTTTTTTTAATGATGGTAATTCTCACTGGAGTGAGGTAAAACTTCACTATAGTTTTGATTTGTATTAATATTTCTCTATTAGTGATATTGAGCATTTTTGTTTGCTTGTTAGCCATCTGTATGACTTCTTTGGAGAAATGTCTATTTAGAAATTGTGCCCATTTTTTTGATTGGAGCAATATATATGTATATGTCTATGCATATATATATGCATATATATATATATATAACTCATATATATGAGTTGTTTGTATAGTTTGGAAATTAATCCCTTGTTAGTCACATCATTTGCAAATATTTTCTTCCAGTCTGTTGGTGGTGTCTGTATTTTGTTTATTGTTTCATTTGCTGTGTAAAAACTTTGGTGGTTAATTGAGTCCCAACCCTAGAAAGAGAAAACTCTGGATCCTGTGAATTATTACTCTTTCTTTCTTGTCTTGTTGGTAGGAAAAGTAAATGGACCTGTAAAATGGCTGTGTCTAGTGAGCACAACCATTAGTTACTCCAGTTACAAAGTAATATCTGTCTTTTAGTTCATTCTTTTATAGTTTTTTTTTTTTTTTGACTAAAGTAGGTGGAGTATTATCACAGAGACATTTATTTGAATAAAATAAATTAATCATTAATGTTCTCTCCAGTGCTCATATTGAAGTAATTACTCTGATTTAAAAGCAATGCACACAATATAATTTGTCTTCAGAAATATTGAGAGAATATGGGAGAACACAGAAGTACATTTTATAGAAACTGTTTGATGCTATTTTGTGAATTTTTTAAAATTATCTGTTATCTTTTTTATGGATGGAAAGTCAATCAGTTTGATTAGATGGAACCAAAAGAGAAAATTGTAATTCATCAGTTGCTTATTATGGTTCACTAAATAATATGCAAAGCAGACTTAGTTTGAGTCCCTGCCCATCTCTCAGCAGCTACTTCACTGTATATCAAGTCTTTACATTATTAAGTTGAATTTTCTAATATGCCTTCTCCAGGGGATCTTCCCAACCCAGGGATCAAACCCAGGTCTCCCGCATTGCAGGCAGATGCTTTAACCTCTGAGCCACCAAGGAAGCCCTATTGTAAATCAAGTCCTTACATTATTAAGTTTAATTTTCTAATATGTAGAATGAAAATAATTTTACCTTATCACAAGTATTTTATACAAAATTTTAAAAAGAAATTATAGGCAAAAGGCATACATTTAATTTTATTATGATCAAGATGATGATTATACCAACTCTAATGTTCATGAAGGCAAACAGACGTTAAAGATTTACATTTGTCATTTAAAGCAAATCTTTATTTCTTTTAAATGGAAGGAACTGTGAAAGAGAAAAAAACAGAGTACATATAAAACCTCAGCATTAAGTTTACAACATAAATAAGTGGAAATTCAATCTTTGTTATTGAATTAACACTGAAGAAAGATAATTTTTATGAAATGGATAAAATAATTGGCATGAATATAAAACATTTTATAAGTATAAAACATATCAAAGGTATATGATTTTTAAAGTTAATCATATAAATTTACAGTAATTATACTTGAGATGATAGTACTTTGAAAACTGAATAAATGTTTCCTGTTTTTATTTACCAAAGAGGTTAAGGACAGATGCTCAGAACCTACTTATAATTCTTGAGAGCAGAAGAACTGAAGGTTCAGAAAAAACAGGTGGTCAAGTAATTAAAATAGTTGAATCTCACAATTCTTTAGGGTCTAATAAATTCTCTGTGAGAATTCAGAAATCAAAGCACATTGCACTGGAGCAATATTTTCCTTAAGATTAAAGAATATCTTAAAAGTTGATAAATGTAAATGAAGTGTAAACATTTTCTTTTAGAAACAACAAAGCAAGCAAGAAATATGGAAGATATGTAAAGTCTTAGTAGTATAACAATAGATATACTGGTTAATAATATAAATATTTTAAAAGATTATTATAATATTGCCTTGGTTTGCATTTGTGCTCTAAATAGCAATTGCTTCAGTGTCAGAATATGCTGTTGCTCTTTGAATTGCCATGCATTATCTGAACACTTTATACATTAAAGCAGATAAACCTGATTTATTTGGTATCACCTGTATTAGCTTTGCTAAACTTTCAAAAGTGAGTAAATCAAGGCTCAAGTGACTTAAAAAATGAACTTGAATCAAAAAGAACAAAAGAACAGTGTTGATTAATAGTTACAAAAAAAGAAAGCATATTTATAATTTACAAAGCTCAAGTCAAAAACTTTGATAGAAGATTAAACATGCATTCTAAGACTACAGAAGTGAATGAAATTGACCTCTATGCTGTTCAAATGTATTTGATAATGGGCTGGACAAAAACATCATATTGTTTCTATATAACAAGTAATATCTTACAGTACTGTCACTGTGTGAATTAAATATGTCAATGGAACAGAAACTGTAATTATAAATACATACAAAATATAACATATGTGAATTTGTTAAATATTTTTTAGTATAATTGGATTCCTTTAAAACGTTACCAATAAATATTCTACATTTTAAAGATTTATATGTGTTCCTGAAGAGCAGACATTATGCATACACAGTTGACATTTGAACAACCCAAGGGATAGGGGTATTCACTCTTATTTTGCAGTAGAAAATCCATGTATAACTTTACAGTCAGCTGTTTACCACCATGGTTCTGCATTCATGAATTCAGCTACCCTCATATCAGGTAGTACTGCCATACTTATTTATTGATTTTTTTTTTCCTGCTTTAAAACATTATTTTGACCTAGAGCCTTCAGTCTGCCTTACATCTAGAGCCAGAAGCATGCCTCACCTATTTTAGACATGAAACCTGGACAAATTCAACAAGATTTCATTTCTTTATGAATGGAATCACCATCCCAACTGTTTCCCTGAGAGATCATTCCACTTTCTATAGCTTCTACTATTTTGGACTAAACTTTATCCCTCAAAATTCATGTGTTGAACCCCTAAACACCCAGTGGGATTGTTTTTGGATATAGAATTCACAAGGAGGTAACTGGTTAAGTGAGGACATAGGATGGGGCCCTGACCTATAGGATTGGCGTCATTATTAAGAGGAGACAGCAGGCCTTGCTCTCCCTCCCCACAGCCCTATGAAGTCATGTGGCTAAAGATGGCAGCCACCTACAATCTGGGAAGAGAGATGTCACCAGGAAATGAACTGTCTGGCATCTTTACCTTGGACTTCCCAGCCTCCAAAATTGTGGGAAAATAAATGGATGCTGTTTATTAATCCAAAAAGTAATTATAATAAAATTTTGTTTAGTAGAATATCTTATGGAGAAGGAAATGGCAACCCACTCCAGTGTTTTTGCTTGGAGAATCCCAGGGACGGGGGAGCCTGGTGGGCTTTTGTCTATGGGGTCACACAGAGTCGGACACGACTGAAGCGACTTAGCAGCAGCAGCAGCAGCAGCAGCAGCAGCAGCAGCAGTAGCAGCAGAATATCTTACGGCTTAGAAAGAAATTTACAGTATAGTCTTTTGGACAATCAAAATGTATCTATTAATAAAAGATAAATATATTTATTTGAAATCAGCTATTAAACTCAGTCTGCTGAATATAAAACTGAGTTGGAGTGCAGGTTAAAAAAATAGACCTGGAAAGCACCCAGAAAGGCAGCCCATTCTTTTTGAAAGGAGGTAGGACAAAATATAAAAGACAAAAAGAGAGACAAAAGATTTAGGGATGGAGACTTGTCCTGGGGAGGGAGATGTGAAGGAGGAGAAGTTTCCAAATAGCAGGAAATCCTCTCACCGGCAGGTCTGTGGGGAGTATTGGAATCTCAGAGGGCAACATAACTGGGAAGAAAAACAAAACAAAACACACACACACACACACACACAGAATAAGTGCCTAACCACAACTGCCCACAGGGAAGTAGCCCAGATGCTCACATCTGCCACCAGCAAGTGGGCTCTTGGTAGGGAGGCATAGGGAGCATCATTATTCCATAGGGTAAGGACCAGGCCTGAATGCCCTGAGAACAATCTATGGCAGCTGACTGTGAGATAGCAACCTAAACTGTGGGATCGTCATAGGGGAAAAAAAGAAAAAAAGAACTATCCTGTGAAAGGCTCTAACACGTAGCCTGGCAGCTTAAAGAAAAAGGACTGAGGGAATACCAAAGGAGAGATAGTTGGCTGCATATAGGCCCTCTTCCCAGGCAGAGAGGCAGGCATGTAACAACAACCAGAGCTGGAAGGCAGGAGGCTGCTGCAATCTCAGCCTCAGAGGCAGCATCTTCCACCAAACTGTGGGCAGGCTGCCAATTGCTAATCACATCTTCCTGGGATCCAGCAAAACAGGAACACAACCCTGAGCATTAAAAGACAGGCTGCCCAAAGCCATGCTAAACCCAGAGACACCCCAAAACTCAATACTGAACACTTAATTGACTACAGAGAGAAGAGATCCAGCTCCACCCACCAGAACATAGATGCAAGCTCCCTCAACCAGGAAACCTTGACAAGCCACTAGTCCAACCCCACCTACAGGGAGAAGCCTCCACAATAAAGAGGAACCATGAACTTCCAGCCTATAGAAAGGGCACCCCAAACACAGCAATCTAAACAAAATGAAAAGGCAGAGATATATTCAGCAGGTAAAGGAACATGAGAAATACCCACCAAATTAAACAAAAGAGAAGGAGATAGGGAATCCTCCTATGAAAAAATAATTCAGAATACTGATACTAAAGATGATCCAAAATACGAAAACAAAATGGATTTACAGATAAATAGACTAGAGACAAGGTTTGAGAAGATGCAAGAAATGTTCAACAAGAACATAGAAGAAATAAAGAAGAGTGAATAAGTAATGAATAATGCAATAACTTAGGTCAAAAGCATTCTGGAAAGAATCAACTGTACAATAAATGAGGCAGAAGAGAAGACAAGTGAGGTGGAAGATAGAATGGTAGAAATAAATGAAGCAGAGAGGAAAAAGTAAAAAGAATTAAAAGAAATGAGAACAACCTCAGAGACTTCAGGGACAATGTTAAATGCCCCAACATTCGAATCATAGGAGTCCCAGAAGAAGAAGATAAAAAGAAAGGCCATGAGAATACTTGAGGAGGTAATAGTTGAAAACTTCCCTAAAATGGGGAAGAAAATAGCCACCCAAATCCAAGAAAGTTAGAGAGGCCCAAAATGGATAAACGCAAGGTGAAACACTCTAAGACACATACTAATCAAACTAACAAAGATCAAGCACAAATAGCAAATATTAAAAGCAGCAAGAGAAAAGAAATAAATAACACACAAGAAGATCCCCATAAGGATAGCAGCTACTCTTTCATTAGAAACACTTCAGGCCAGAAGGAATGGCAGGACATAGTTGAAGTTATGAAAAAGAAGAACTTAAAGCCAAGATTACTATAATTAGCAAGGATATGATTCAGGTATGAAGGAGAAATCAAAAGCTTTACAGACAAGCAAAAGCTGAGAGAATTCAGCACCACCAAACCAGCTCTTCAATGAATGCTAAAGGATCTTCTCTAGAGAGGAAACACAGAAAAGGTCTATAAAATTGAATCCAAAACAATAAAGTAAATGGCAGTAGGATTATACTTATCAATAATTACCTTAAAGGTAAATAGGTTGAAGCCCTAACCAAAAGACAAAGACTGGGTGAATGGATATAAAGACAAGACCCCTATATGTGCTGTCTACAAGAGACCCACCTCAAACCAAGGGACACACACAGACTAAAAGTGAAAAGCTGGAAAAAGTTATTTCATGCAAATGGAGACCAAAATAAAACAGGAGTAGCCATACTCATATCACACAAAATAGACTTTGAAACGAAGACCATGAAAAGAGGCAAAGAAGGATATTGCATAATGATCAAAGGATCAATCCAAGAAGTAGATGTAACAATTATAAATATATATGCCCAACATAGAAGCACCTCAATATGTAAGGCAAATGCTAACATATGAAAGGGGAAATTAACAGTAACACAATAATAGTGGGAGATTTTAATACCCCACTCACAGCGATGAATAGATTAACTAAACATAAAATTGGCAAGGAAACACAAGCTTTAATGATACAATGGACCAGTTAGACCTAATTGATATCTATAGGACATTTTACCCCCAAACAATGAATTTCACATTTTTTTTTTTTTCAAGTGCACTTGGAACATTCTCCAGGATAGATCAAATCCTGGGCCATAAATCTAGCCTTGGTAAATTCAAAAAAAAAATTGAAATTATTTCAAGCATCTTTTCTGATCACAATGTGGTTAGATTAGAAGTCAACTACAGGAAAAAAATATTAAAAATACAAATATATGGAGGCTAAGCAACACACATCTGAATAACCAACAGATCATGGAAGAAATCAAAAAGGAAATAAAAATATGCATAGAAGCAAATGAAAATGAAAGCATAACAAAACAAAACCTATGGAGTTCAGTAAAATGGACAACTTGGAAGAACTGGACAAATTCTTAGAAAAGTATAATCTCCAAAAATGAACCAGGAAGAAATAGAAAACCTTAACATACACATCCCAGAAATAGAAACTATAATCAAAAATCTTCCAACAAACAAAAGCCCAGGATGGCTTCACAGGTGAATTTTACCAAAAATTTACACAATTAGATAACACCAATCCTACTCAAACTCTTCCAGAACATTGCAGAGGAAGGTAAACTCCCAAATTCATTCTTTGAGGCCACCGTCACCCTAATATTGAAACCAGACAAATATGCCACACACATAAAAAAAGAAAACTGCAAGCCAATATCACTGATGAACATAGACAAAAAAAAAAAAAAAATACTCAACAAAATTCTAAAATATAGAATTCAACAACATATTAAAAAGATCATACCTCATGATCAAGTGGGATTTATCCCAGGGATGCAAGGATTCTTTAATATTCGCAAATCAATCAATGTGATACACCACTTTAACAAATTGAAAGATAACAAACATAGGATTATCTCAATAGATGCAGAGAAACCCTTTGACAAAATTCAGCATCCATTTATGATAAAAATAAAGAAAACTCTCCAGAAAGCAGGCATAGAAGGAACATCAGTTCAGATCAGTTTAGTCACTCAGTCATGTTCGACTCTTTGCAACCCCATGAATTGCAGCATGCTAGGCCTCCCTGTCCATCACCAACTCCCAGAGTTCACTTCAACTCATGTCCATCGGGTCGGTGATGCCATCCAGCCATCTCATCCTCTGTTGTCCCTTCTCCTGCCCCCAATCCCTTCCAGCATCAGAATTTTTTCCATTGAGTCAACTCTTCGCATGAGGTAGCCTAAGTATTAGAGTTTCAACTTTAGCATCATTCCTTCCAAAGAACAGCCAGGACTGATCTCTTTAGAATGGATTGGTTGGATCTCCTTGCCGTCCAAGGGACTCTCAAGAGTCTTCTCCAACACCACAGTTAAAAAACATCAATTCAGCTCAACTCCAGAAAAATAAATGACCCAATCAAAAAATGGGCCAAAGAACTAAATAGACATTTCTCCAAAGAAGACATACAGATGGCTAACAAACACATGAAAAGATGCTCAACATCACTCATTATCAGAGAAATGCAAATCAAAACCACTATGAGGTACCATTTCACGCCAGTCAGAATGGCTGCAATCCAAAAGTCTACAAGCAATAAATGCTGGAGAGGGTGTGGAGAAAAGGCAACTCTCTTACACTGTTGGTGGGAATGCAAACTAGTACAGCCACTATGGAGAATAATGTGGAGATTCCTTAAAAAACTGGAAATAGAACTGCTTTATGATCCAGCAATCCCACTGCTGAGCATACACACTGAGGAAACCAGACGGGAAAGAGACACGTGTACCCCAATGTTCATCGCAGCACTGTTTATAATAGCCAGGACATGGAAGCAACCTAGATGTCCATCAGTAGATGAATGGATAAGAAAGCAGTGGTACATATACACAATGGAGTATTACTCAGCCATTAAAAAGAATACATTTGAATCAGTTCTAATGAGATGGATGAAACTGGAACCTATTATACACAGTGAAGTAAGCCAGAAAGAAAAACACCAATACAGTATACTAACGCATATATATGGAATTTAGAAAGATGGTAACAATCACCCTGTGTACGAGACAGCAAAAGAGACACTGATATATAGATAAGTCTTATGGACTCTGTGGGAGAGGGAGAGGGTGGGGAGATTTGGGAGAATGGCATTGAAACATGTATAATATCATGTATGAAATGAGTCGCCAGTCCAGGTTCGATGCATGATACTGGATGCTTGGGGCTGGTGTACTGGAACGACCCAGAGGGATGGTATGGGGAGGGAGGAGGGAGGAGGGTTCAGGATGGGGAACACAGGTATACCTGTGGTGGATTCATTTTTATATTTGGCAAAACTAATACAATATTATAAAGTTTAAAAAAAAAAAAGCATCAATTCTTTGGAGCTCAGCTTTCTTCACAGTCCAACCCTCACAGCCATACATGACCACTGGAAAAACCATAGCCTTGTCTAGATGGACCTTTGTTGCTAAAGTAATGACTCTGTTTTTCAATATGCTATCTAGGTTGGTCTTAACTTTCCTTCCTGGGAGTAGGCGTCTTTTAATTTCATGGCTGCAATCACCATCTGCAGTGATTTTGGAGCCAAAACTATAAAGTCTGACACTGTTTCCACTGTTTCCCCCTCTATTTGCCAGGAAGTGATGGGACCGGATGCCATGATCTTAGTTTTCTGAATGTTGAGCTTTAAGCCAACTTTTTCACTCTCCACTTTCACTTTCATCAAGAGGCTTTTTAGTTCCTCTTCAGTTACGACATAAGGGTGGTGTTATCTGAGGTTATTGATATTTCTCCCTGCAATTTTGATTCCAGCTTGTGCTTCTTCTAACCCAGCATTTCTCATGATGTACTCTGCATATAAATTAAGTAAGCAGGGTGACAGTATACAGCCTTGACATATTCCATTTCCTATTTGGAACCAGTCTGTTGTTCCATGTCCAGTTCTAACTGTTGCTTCCTAACCCGAACGTAGGTTTCTCAAGAGGCAGGTCAGGTGGTCTGGTATTCCCATCTCTTTCAGAATGTTCACAGTTTATTGTGATCCATGCAGTCAAAGGCTTTGGCATAGTCAATAAAGCCGAAATAGATGATTTTCTGGAACTCTCTTCATTTTTCCATGATCCAGCGGATGTTGGCAATTTGATCTCTCAGTCCTCTGCCTTTTCTAAAACCAGCTTGAATAACTGTATCTCCTTTAGCGGTTCATAAATATTCTGTACATATATACATCTGGTTATAACAAGCTGAATTATAGGAAGACATACACAGCATAGCCTGCTTTTATATAACTTGCAATTGTCAATCATCCTTGAGTGTATGCATATTTGCATCTTCTTTCTTGATTGATGGTGGATAAAAGTCTGATTTTGCACAAGGCACAACCAAAAGGAGGATAAGGAAGTATTAAAAGCGTGAAATCAAAAGGGATTGTGAAGATGACTCATTTGGGGTCAACCTGTTCCAATGTCTTGGGAATGTCTGTCTCATAAAATATCTGTCTGCTTGAGCTGAACTGAGCTGTAACTTGTCCATTGCTTTAAACCCTTTAGTCGGTCATTCCATTTTTTGTTACAGTGATACAAAACTGAGGAAGAGGAATAAACCAACCTGACATTTGGTGCCATGACTGAGATTGTTGAGAATATGTGATTTGGATTGCTAACTGTCTCTGGATAAGGTAAGGGTCCTCGCCCCTATGGCTAGAAGGACCATGATTTCCTCTAAAGCCTCCTCTATGATTTCTCGCTTCTAATCTCTTCAAACCTTCTGCAAATAGGTGAGTGGCTCTGGGTACATCTGAGAGTCTCTGGCCAAAGCTACTGCCTTACATGCTCTGAAGACTCCACTGTCTGCGAGGCCCCAGTAGCTGCTGTCCAGGTCGGTGAGGGTTCTTTCCTTTTCTCTTCTTCCTTCTCTGACAGCCCTCTTCAGCCAGGTGGGTGGCTGTGGATGCCACTGAGCTGCTCTGACCAGTGCTATTCCCTGTTGTGCCCTGAAGGCTCCACTGTCCACTGCGCCCCAGTAGGTGTTGCCCAAGCTCATGAGGGCCCTTGCTTCTCTATTTCCTTAGTGTTGAGGAAGAGGCCAATTAAAAATATGTAGGCACAGGTAAGCACTTAAAAACCATTAGCATGCCTGCCACTTAAGGCTGCCCATGGAAGGATAAGGGGAAATCGTGAAAAGACTTATGTCTGACTCAGCAAGACAACTTCCATGCTCTGTGTCAGGTACATACTTGTTCAAGCAAAACTCTGTACTATTTCCCCTGGCTGCTGCTTTCCTGATACATTATAAAGGGATCAAACAATGGTAACCCACTCCAGTACTCTTGCCTGAAAAATCCCATGGACAGAGGAGCCTGGTAGGCTGCAGTCCATGGGGTCATTAGGAGTCTGACACGACTGAATGACCTCACTTCCACTTTTCACTTTCATGCATTGGAGAAGGAAATGGCAACCCACTCCAGTGTTCTTGCCTGGAGAATCCCAGGGACGGGGGAGCCTGGTGGGCTGCCGTCTATGGGGTCTCACAGAGTCGGACACGACTGAAGTGACTTAGCAGCAGCAGCACACATTTGCACTGCTTTTCTCCCCACATCCTCCTTCTCCTCCTGTTATCAATGCTACTGGCTGCAAAGTAGTGGGGAGGTCATTGACTTGTCTTGGGAGAAAGATTTGCCATAGTCCCCAATCCCCCTAGAAATTCACGGCTTGTGTCTTTCCTCTGTTCTTACAATGTAACTACTCTCCCTGAGCCCCAAAACACCAATACAGTATACTAACGCATATATATGGAATTTAGAAAGACGGTAACAATAACCCTGTGTACAGGACAGCAAAAGAGACACTGATGTATAGAACAGTCTTATGGACTCTGTGGGAGAGGGAGAGGGTGGGAAGATTTGGGAGAATGGCATTGAAACATGTAAAATATCATGTATGAAACGAGATGCCAGTCCAGGTTTGATGCATGATACTGGATGCTTGGGGCTAGTGCACTGGGACGACCCAGAGGGATGGTATGGGGAGGGAGGAGGGAGGAGGTTTCAGGATGGGGAACACATGTATACTGGTGGCGGATTCATTTTGATATTTGGCAAAACTAATACAATTATGTAAAGTTTAAAAGTAAAATAAAATTAAAAAGAAAAAAAAAGAATTGCCTGTTTCATCTGCAGTTCCCCCTACTAAAGAAAAAGTTATTTTAAATCCAACCTGGAAATCTATGAGATCTCTGATAGTTCTCTAGTAATTGGTTTGTCTGGCTTAAGCTTGTGAGTTTAATACAGATCTGTACAATAATGAAAAACAATAATTAGAAATAAATGTTTAATATAAAAATAGATAGTTACAAGTAGTATGCACAGTAAAATAGGTTAAAAACCTAAAGCAAAACTGCCTAGTTGAACCCTCTATAATGCTAAAAATATTCTATATTTGTTCTATAAAATATAGTATCCACTAGGTGACTCAGTGGTGAAAAAAATCTGCCTGCCTGAGCCCCAGGAGACACAGGTTCTATTGCTGGATTGGGAAGACCCCTGGAGGAGGAAATTGCAAGCCATTCCAGTATTCTTACCTAAGAATTCCCATGGAGAGAAGGAGCCTGGTGGGCTACATTCCAGGGGGTCACAAAGATTTGGTCAGGACAGAGTGACTGAGCACATACACGTGCAAAGCTCTATTTGGTACTGAGCACTTGAAACGTTACTAGTGAGACAGAGAAATCAAATTTGTGATTCTTAAAATTAAATAGCTACTTAGTGATAGTGGTTACAATATTGTACAAACAGGTAGAACAGAAATAATATTTCTTTGGAATTAATATTTGAGCAGAACCTGAATGAACTGTGGGAATGAGTCTGCATTTACCTAGAAGAACATTCTATTTGGAGGAAAAAGTCCAGACATTAAGCCTGGGGCATGATCAATTCCTTTATAATAGTAAAAGGAATTTACTTGTTCTAATATATGCCCACTTCAGATCAACCTAACAAAGAAAATCTAAACTTTTGTTTAGCTCTTTTGTTTGGAGCTGGCCCTGCCTCTTGCAGTGGCTGTTGGCCTGCTAGAGGGTGGGACCCAGTCCTGACACTAACTGGCTAGAGGGACAACCTCCTCACAGTGGGTGTCGCAGCATCTCTGTCTCCAAAGGGACTGCCAGCTGCCTTCTGCATCTCCAGGGAGCTCTTCAAGATCAAGTGGGTCTGACCCAGACTCCTTTCAAATTGTTGCCTCTGTGCTAGAACTTACAACAGATGAGATTTTGTTTGTATCCTTTATGAATTTATGGACACAGGGGTCGGGGGAAGCAGGACAAATTGACAGAATAACATTGAAACACACACTACGTAAAATTAGATACCTGATGGAAATTTACTGTGAGATCCAGGGAGCTCCCTGGGACTTTACTGGTGGCTCAGATAGTAAAGTGTCTGCCTACAATGCGGGAGACTTGGGTTCGATCCCTGGGTCGGGAAGATTCCCTGGAGAAGGAAATGGCAACCCACTCCAGTACTCTTGCCTAGAAAATCCCATGGACGGAGGAGCCTGGTGCAGGCTACTGCCCATGGGGTCACAAAGAGTAGGACACAACTGAGCAACTTCACTTTCACTTTCACTTTCCAGGGATCTCAAATCCAGTGGTCTGTTATAACCTGGAGGGGTGGGGTAGGGTGGGAGAATGGAGGGAGGTTCAAGAGGGAGGGGCATACATATACCTATGGCTTATGCATACTGATATGTGGCAGAAACCAATACTGTAAACCAATATTGTAAAGCAATTATCCTCCAATTAAAAATAAATTTAAAAAAAAGAGAATGGAGTCTCTGTTTCTCACTATCTTCCAGCTCTCCAGCATACAATGTCCATTTGTCTTCAAAGCCAAATATTTTAGGCACTCTCCTTCTTGGTGCAGGACCCCTATCCTGAGGAGTTTGAGGTGGGGACTGAACCCCTTTTCTTTGGGGAGAGCCACTGCAGTTGTGATTATTTTCTCTTTTGTGGATTGCCTGACTGGGAGCGTGGGTCTTTCTTATCCCATGTCTCTGTTCCTTCTACTCATCTCATTGCTGCCACTTCTTTATATTTTTAGCTGTGGCAAATATTCTGACAGATTTCAGGTTGTTTTCATAGGTAGAAGTGAAGTTACTCAGTTGTGTGCGATCTTTTGCGATTCTGTGGACTGTAGCCTACCAGGCT